>NW_023643476.1:35000-38691 GCF_015228065.2 Penaeus monodon | reverse complement strand
TTTCATTAGCTATCGCGCTTTTTACTATAAACTCGGCGCCGCGCTCGCCGCGGCTCGACCAATCGCGTCTTGGGCGATTGCTGCCGCGCCTCGCGAGCCGACGGGCTGTCGAGCGCCGAAATTTATCGCTAAAACTTTTTAAGCTTCTTTATTTTCTTACGTTAGTGTTTGCGTTGTTTTTTTAATTTTTTTCTTAGTTTTATTTTAGTTTCTTGTTCTTAACCTTTTCTCTTTTGGTTTTTGATACTTTAGGGGGTGATTATACATAAAAAACCCCTTTCTAATTACCTCTTTAATAAACAAACTCCCCTACCGAGACCAATATCCCGGATTTTTAACATCCCTTCCTCTCCCCACTTCCTCTTTTCCATGTGTCACACAACCTCGCCTCGCCTCATCTCATATCTACCTTAGCACCAGCGTCCCCTATCCCAAATCCTTACCATCCATCTCACTGGTTTCGGATTTCCGACCCGTGGCATCTGCTGCCTGCACCCTGCAATGACCGTGGCTCCGTTGGCGTAAGGGAGTGCAAAACACGCGAGTGGGGGAGGATATGTCATGGCCAGTTGAAACCAAAGTGGTGAGATCGCCAGAGCAACATTACTCCCTAGAAGTCCTGCCGCCGAAAGGGAGAAATCTCGCTCGGGGGGGGAACGCGGGCAAGGGAGGATGCCTCTCCATTAGCGATCTAACTCGTACTTCAACCTGCAGCCTATGTTAGCCGGAGGACACCACCGTTGGCTCATGGCGAGAAGTCCGTGCACGGTGCGCCCCGATGGGAAGGACAGGCCACCTACCGCTTCCCAACTCCCTCGTACCGAGGGATCCACCCAGCCGGGCGCGGTGGCCCTCGCCGACCCGTGAGTTGGGCTCAGCGAAGTCACAGTTATGCCAAGGGAGCAACCACCGATAGGCGCGAGCCTCCCTTGCTGACCTTTGTCCTGGTCACTATCAGCTATGCCCCAACTTGTACCCCGCATGTTGGGTTAAGCCCCGACTCTTTTATCTCTTTACTAAATATCTCTCGATCCCCCCTTATCTTCCACTCTCCATCTTCTTTTTTCCCCCCCCGGCAACGTGGTCTTTGCTCTAACTTTACCTTACCTGCTTAATAATGAAGTGGATACATGTGCTGTGTTGTGACTACCCTTGGAATTAACTTTACCTGGATTTACCACCGTGGCGGCTTTGGAAAAAAGGGTGGACTGCCACTTTTACTTGCTAGGTGTATCTGATGCGTGACGTGGTATTATTCATTTTTACACAAACCTTTTACTGTGAACCATGTGTGTTTGTCTTTTTATTTTTACTATTGAGTTTTACCTAATTTATCTTGTACTTTTACTCGTCTTATATATGCTTTACCCTTTACTTGTCTTTTACTTAGCTTTTACTCGGCTTTTTACGACTTTCTGTCTACTTTTTATGATCCTTTACTTTTTTCCTCATGAGCTTTTATGTATTTTACTTAGACGTTAGTTTTTTCTATGGTTTTAAAGCCCTTTGGCATGTTTTCATCATTCTCTAGCCTGTCTGACGTATTTATAGTAATTCTGTTTTTTACTTGGTTGCCTTCTGCCCCCAGCTTTGTTGTCATTTTAGGGATTTTTTTTTTTTTTTTTTTTTTTTATCATGTATCTCGTATTGGTCACGCACCTGGTAGGCCTGCATCTCCGGGGATAGTTGGCTTGTGAGGTCGTGTGGTTCTGAGACTTAGCTTGGCCGTCACCCCGCTTTTAAGGAACGAACGGGGCCCACCTCATTTTCCTTGCCTCTAGCCGGAAGTCTCCCGCCTCACGGGTGGCCTCATTTGGTTCCTCTGTCACCTATTTCCACTTACGATGAACTCTAAGACCTCCTCACAGATGACTGCGTCCGTTTTTGTAGTGAATCTCGACCCATCAGACGGAGAATAGAATGGAAGAGTTACCCATTCCGTTGCAAAATTTGGCCGTCAAGACTGTAACGGGTGGAGGGCGAGAGATGTCTTTAGATCGGCTTTGCTATTTTTTTATGATTTTTTTTATTTTACTGTGTCTTTTGAATTAGTGATTAAAAATTCTATCCCACGTTTTCTTTTTTATCCATCTGTATTAGGAGAGTATACATTATGGTGTCTCTGGGGCTATATAGTATGGAGGTTTTTTCTTTTATCATGTCATTTAACTAAACTACATTAATTTTATGGCAGGCTTCTTTACACACAGGCCTTTTTAAGAAGTAATAATCTTAATTGCGGAAAGGGGAAAGACATCGCCCCTACTTTTGAGAGGAATGGCCACCTTCACCTGGGTTGTGACCCGAGATTCCCCTCTTATTATCATTTTACTTGTGGGGAGGTTGTATTATACTTATAGGCCGGGGCAGCCAGGTCAGCAGGGGAGGCATTTTGAGTGTGAGCTGCAGTTCGTGATGGGTTCCTTGTTCGTAAGAGTACGAGCTATAGGCGGTTAAGGTGGCATTTTAACCTTTTTTCTGCTGTATCTGATAGGGTGAGTGCTCTCTCTTTACTTTTCTTTATCTCTTGATTGTTTTAACTCGCATTTTGAATGTTTGTCTAATTCTTATCAGCATCTTAGTGTTTAAATGTAGTTCCGTTTATTCAACGTGTTTTAAATAAAAAAATTTGTAAAAATGAATTGAATACTTTTAGACCCCCATCTGCATTCCCCTCCAGTTTTGTCTAATTAACCCGTTTGTCTAAGTAACCAAACAAGTTAATTTTGGAAACGCCAGTATGCCTGCCCACTATGCCTTATATATAGAATGTAAAGAATTAGGGAGAATTAAGGAACACAAGAGAGCCCCCCCCCCACCCGGTTTGAATATGCTGCATATAACCCATAGGATTATTAAACTGACAAGAGTTCAAGTATATAAATCCCTGATTTCTATCGACTCAGGGTCCGACAGCACTCCACTCGGAGTAACACGCTAACCAGTGTTGACCTTGAGCCTTGGTAACTTCTATACACTTACACTTGCTTCCTATCACTCTCATTTACACCCTTCAACACGGCTCTTCATTTTAGAAAACATAATACCTCGATGTTCTGGACGATAACCAGGTGGTGGCAAGTTAGACCTTGTCCAAGATCGACGGTCAATCTTGCTCATAGCGCTACACATTCAGTGGATGGACGGATGATCCAGATCATGTGGGATTCGTGAACATTTGACTGAGTATTTTGAGCAGTGTACCAGGTAGACCCTTCAGCAGTTAGCTTGGATGCAAGCGATGTCCGCCGTACCTGTGGCGGACCACCCATCAGCTGGAACTCCTACCCTAACAGAGGTTAGGATGGCGAATTTTAAAGGTGAAGGTTGGGAAAGCTGAAGGGATATGCGATATCCTGACTGATGCTAAAGGCTGGGGTGAACCTATGCACGGGCTGCATACAGTCCTGACTGCCATATGGCAGTCTGTACCATTCCCCCTGACTGCTGAGCGGGCGTGGTCATCCCTCTCTGGAAGGGGGAAGGAAATCTATTGAGATTGTAGCAACTACTGTGCATTCACACTTCATCAGCATACCAGCAAAGTTTTTCACACCATTCTCTGAGACGGATTCGCAACCACCTAATAGAGCATCAGAGAATAGAGCAGTCTGGATTTAAGCCTGTAAGTCCACAATAGACTGTTACAGCGCTTCGAGTAATTGTGGAACGCCATCGCAAGTTTGGTCGT
>NW_023643476.1:15000-25000 GCF_015228065.2 Penaeus monodon | reverse complement strand
TATATAATAGTAAATTATATAATATTCATATTCTATGTAATATATATGTCTATCTATATATATATATATTATTAGATAATAATATAGATAGATTCTAGATGTAGATACATATAGCATATATATATATATATCTATAAATATACTATAGATATATATATATATTATATATATAATAATGTATATATATATATATATATAATATATATAATATTATATATATACTATATCTATATATAATCATGTATATATATAATATATACATATATAGATATACATATATAATATACTACACACAGAACCCAACCACACGTGTGTGTGTGTATATATAATCTTCTGTATATATATCTCTAATATATATACTATCTATATGTATATGTATTATATATTATACTATATATATATAATATATATATATTATATATATACCGCTATATGATAAGTCAAATATAATATCTATTATATTTCAGTATATCTCTATTAATCTAGCTATACATAACATACTACATACACACACCACATCACACACACACACACACCGCACACGAAAACACACACAGGGACACACACCCCCACACACACTCCCACACCTGTCTGTGGTGTCTATATGTATATATAATATTTATATATATATAATATATCTATATAATATATTTTTATATCATACTCTATATACTACATTGTCTATCTATCTATCTATCTATCTATCTATCTATCTATCTATCTATCTATCTATCTATCTATATATATATAATCTATGTATATATATATATAATATATATATATGTGTGGTGTGTTGTGTGGTGTGTGTGTGTGTGTGTGTGCTGTGTGGTTTGTGTTTGTGTTATACTATATAATAATATATATACTATATATAGATAGGTCTATATATATATATATTATATATTGTATGTATATGTTATATACATGTATCTATATTATTATATATCGATATATATCTATATATATATATCTATATATTATATACTGTGTACTCATATCCATACATATACATATATAATATATAACTATTAGATATATCTATAAATATATATATATTCATATAAGAGTCTTTATTTCTATCTATCGATCTACTCATGTGTGTTGTGTGTGTGTTTGATTTGTACTACCATAACTGTAGATTCTCTATTCTATATATCATTCTCTTATCCTCTCTCTCTTCTCTCTCTCTCTCTTTTTCTCTCTCTATGTCTGTCTACCTCTCAAAATAGCCCTATTTCTCTACACCTTTCTCTATATCTCATCTCTCTCTCTCTACTCCTCTCTCTATATCTCTCTATCTCTATCTCTCTATCTCTCTGTCTATACTATATCTCTATCTCTATATAGCTATCTCTAATTTATATACATATCTCTACTTAATACTATCTCTCTATCTCTGACATATATATGTGTATTCCTATCTACTATCTATCTATTCTATATACTAATATGTATATATATGTATTACAGATATATGTCTTTGTCTGTGTGTTTGTGTAGTGTGTCTGGTGTACCTTGTGGTGTGTGTGTGTATCCTCCCTACATATATTCTTTAGCTATATCTCTCTATATATCTATATATCATATATATCTATATCTATCATAATTATATAGCGTTACCTTATCTATACCTATCTTTTTATCTATATTTATATATATACACAAACCACACATAACATATAATAATAATCATATTATATATACCTATAATATATTATATATCTATATCTCTCTATTGATATATATATATATGTGTTGTGTGGTGTGTGTGTGTGTGTGTGTGGTGTGTGTGTGGTGTGTGTGTGTGTATATATCTATATACTGTATGTCTCTCGTCTATCTCCTCTCTCTCTCTCTCATCTCTCTATATCTCTCCTCTCTTCTATCCTATAATCTCTCTTCTATATCTATATATATATATCTCTATATAATTATGCATATAGGTATGTAATAAGTAGATATATATATCATTATAGAGCTATATAATATATATTTATATATATATATATTTATTATGTTTATATATCTCTCTCTCTATCTATCTATCTCTCATCTCTCTGTCTGTGGGGGTGTGGGTGTGTGTGTGGTGTGTGTGTGTGTGTGTGTGTGTGTGTGTGTGGCTGGTTGTGTGTGTTGGGTTGTGTTTGTGTGTGTGTCTGTGTGTGTGTGTGGTGTGTGTGTAGTAATATGCAACATATATTATCTATTATACCTATATATATATATATATATATATATAGATATCTGATTATATATTATATATATATATATATATGTTATACCCACAACACACACACCACACACACCCCACACACACCGCTACATATAATATATATAATATATATAATATATATTATATATATATATATATATCTATCTATCTATACAATAATCTAAATGTGATATTATCTGTATAGGAAATAAATTGACCGTATTCATATTGAGAAATGTGGACAAGGTATGAATGAGAATGCAATACTTCCACATGACAAGAGAATGTCTTTGGCCGGTTAGATTGCGTCTTTTCGTCAGAATCATGTATTTCTGTCAAATACATCTCTTGTCTTGTGAAGATAATTCCATTCCTCATTCATACCTTGTCTACATATATATAAATATATATATATTTTGTATCATGGAAGCCCATGATCGGTCCAGGCCTCGTGTGGCTGAGTGGTTAGAGCATCGGACTCAAGACGGCACGACGGCAAACGGATTTCGAGGGTTCGAGTCCCGGCCGGCGCGTTTGTTCCCTTGGACAAGGAACTTCACCTCGGAGTTGCCTACCTAGCCCACTGGTGGCCAAGCAGCCCAATGTCAGTGCTGGTCCCAAGCCCCGGATACAATAGAGAGAATAGATTACCATAAAGTAACACCAGCACTCTCAGCACTCTCCTGGTGTAAAGGAACTGGGGACCTCCTTTCACGTCCGCCAACTACGTCCAAAGCATCACACCATGAACAGACTACAATTCAGTATCATATCATGCTGTGACCACGGCGTATCAGACTGAACGGCTCACGCGTTAAAAGAAGAAGAATCTATTTTATATATGGTGTGTGTTGTGTGTTCGTGTGTGTGTGTGTGTGTGTAATGTATGGTATATATATATATAGACAACCACACAACACACACACAACACACACACACACACGACACACACACACACACACACACACACAACACACCATATACACACCCACCACGCCCGACACACACACACACACATCACACACAAACACACACACATACGTAGTATATATATATTATATAGTTATATATATATAGTATATATATATATATATATATATATATATACATACTCTACTATGTGTGTGGGTTGTGTGGTGTCTGTGTGTGCGTTGTATATATATCTATATACATATCATATATATATATATATTACTATATATATATCTTATATAATATGAATAACTTAACTAATCCGAATACAAAATATATATATATATATGTATATCTCATCTATATCTATATAGTATATAATTATATATATATCTCATCGTATGTCTAGCTAATTCGTCCTATCTTCTCTATCTCTCTCTATACTATCATCTCTGTCTCTCTATGTCTGTTATTGTCAATCATCTCTCACCATGTCTACTCATCCCTCATCTCTCCTAATATGTACTTCTCTATATAATCTATATCTATACTCTCTCTCTATAATTATATACTTATCGTCTACACATATACGTGTATATATATATGTCTATATACATCTCTATAACCTATATCTAGCTATATCATATCTATCATAATATCTCTATATCTCCTCTATCTCTTTATATATATCCTAGTCTATCCCAATATCCGTGTATGTATAATGTATTATATAATATTATCTATATCTCTATTATCTCTATCTCATATCTCTATATCCTGTAGTATATATATCTCATAAGACGTATATCTATACTTTAGAACTTTCTCTATCTATATTCATCTATCATATCATCTCTTTCTCTATGTATACAGCTATCTATACCGTCAATATATATATATATATATATATATATATATCTATATATATATTATACTATATATATCTATACTACACACCCACCACCCACACAACCCACACACACCACACACACACATATATATATATGTATATATAATAGTTATATATATATATATCTATCGTATATTATCATATTCTATATAGCGATCTACATACTTCTGATATATATATATCTATCTCTATCTCGTATCTTCTCTCTCTCTCTCTTCTCGTGTATCCATCCCACCACCGTGACGTGTGTTTTGTGTTTGTGTGTGTGTCTCCCTCTATCTCGATATCACTCTCCTCTCTCTCTTCTACTCATCTCTATTCTTCTCTCTCTCTCTCTCTGGCTCTTCGACTCTCTCTCTCTCTCTCTTCATCCTTGCTCTCTCGCCGAACCCTCTCTCTTCTCTCTCGGTCTCTCTATTCTCCTCCTCCTCTCTCTCTCTTCACCCCTCTCTCTACGTACCTCGCTCTTCTCTCCTCGCTCTCTCCTCCTCCCGTCCATTTCTTCTCTCTCTCTATCTGCTCCTCTCTCTCTCTCTCTCCCCTCTATGGGCTCTAGCTCTACCTATCTATCTTCTTCTCTAGCTATATCATTCCGTCCCCTCTCTCGCTCTATCTCTCTCTCTCTGCTCTCTCTTCCTCTCTCCTCTCTCTATCTCTCTATCTCTGCCTCCATCACCTCCGCCCAGACCCCCACACACACGCCCCCACCCCCATCCACCACACCCCCCTCCTGTCCTTGTGTGTGTCTCTATCTCCTGTCATCTCTACCTCCTTATCTATAAGCCATCTCCATCTACTGTTCTCTCCTCCTATATCTCTCTTCTCGCTCATTCTCTCTATCTCTCTGTCTGTCTTGCCTATACCTCTTAGGTCTCTGTTCATCCTCTCTGCTCTCTCTCCTATCTCTCTATCTTCTCGCTCTCTCTCTCTTCTCTCTCTTCTCTCTCTCTCTCTCTCTCTCTCTCTATGCTTCTTCTCTCTCTCTCTGGGCCTCTCTCATCCCCTCCCTCCCTCTCTCTCTCCATATCTCTCCTCTCTCTCTCTCTCTTTCTCTGTCTTGATCTGTGTGTGTGTGTGTGTGTGTGTGTGTGTGGTGGGTAGTGGGTGTGTGTGTGTGTGTGTGTGTTGTTGTGTGTGTGTGTGTTGTGTGTGTTGTGTGTGTGTGTGTTTGTGTCAGACTCTCTCTCTCTGCTCTGTCGCTCTCTCTCTCTCTCTCTCTCTCTCTCTATATTATATCTCTCACCTCTCCTACTCTCCTCTCGCTATCCCTCTATGCTCTCTCTTCTCTCTCATCTCTATCTCTCTATGTGTGTGTGTTTGACTGTGTGTGTGTGTGTGTAGTGTCTGTGTGTTGTTTGTGTGTGGTATGTGTGTGTAGTGTGTTGTGTTTTTTGCCAATCTCCATCTTTTCTCTACTCTCCTCTATCTATCTCTCTATATTACTATCTATATCTCTATGTGTGTGTTCTTTATGATGTCTAATTGGTGTGTGGTGGTGTGTGGTGGTGTGTGTGTGTTTTGTGTGTGTGTTGTGTGTTTCCTGTAAAAAGAAAAACAAAAAAAAAAAAAAAAACAAAAACATCATAAAATATATATATAAGTAATTATCAATATATTATATATATATACATATCTATCTATCTATATATCTATATATATCTCTCGATGTGTGTTTGTGTTGTTTGTGTGTTTGTGTGTGTTGTGTTTGTGTGTTGGTGTGTGTGTGGGTGTTATCTCCTGTACTTTTCCGCTCTTCTCTCTGTCTTCTCTATCCTCGCTCTCTCCTTCTCTATCTATCTCTCTCTATCAGCTATTCCACGTCCGCCCCCCCCCAATCCCGAACCACCCACACCCCCACCCACACCCCCACCCCACCCCACACATCCATCTATTTTCTCTCTGCTTCTCTATTCTATCGTCTCTCTATTCTCTTCTTCTATATTCTATCATAGTATACTATGTTTTTTGTGTGTGTGTTTGTGTGTGTGTCTGTGTGTGTGTTTGTGTAGTCACTCTATATCATATTCTGTTCTCTATATCTCCTATAATATCTTAATTCTCTGTTATCTACTATCGTATCACCTATCCTATATATTGATGTCTATACCTACATATACTATAATCGACTATCTACTATTATTATATATATATATATATATAATAATAGACACACACAGATCCACACCCAAACCACACACACACACACCACACATATCTTTAATCTATATATGTCTTATATATATCTATATAGATATATATATATTTTATATATTAAATATATATATATGTTACTTATTGTAGACACATTGTACACACACCACACCCACACACACACACACACAAACCACTATTATTAATATATATATCATACTTATCTATATATAGTAATATATATTCTATATGATATATTATATATCTATACATACATATATATATATATATAGATATATATATATATGATATATAAACTCAACAAAACATTTGAGAAGTAGATCCTCTGTAACATAAGACAACAAACAAATGGAGTAACGGAAAGCCGTGGTTGTTATCGATAACTCTAGAGTATTCCCACATGCTATCACATACACAAAGAAGCTTCAAATCATGACCGCATATGAGTGTATGGGAATGGTGGGTGGTCTGGTGACTAAAAAAATTCGCCTTGGCATTTAAGGCCATGGTATTTTTCTGCAAAAAAAAAAAAAAAAAAAAAAAAAAAAAAACACATACAAATACTATAATCTTGACGCTGCTTCCGGTTGTTTGCAGAAAAGATAAGAATTACCGACAGCACGGTCAAACTTAATTGGATAATTTATACCGTACTCATTCCTGAATTCCAAAAATTTTGCGGAACACAGAGCTAGCCAGTGGGTTACCGTCCAACATTATTGCGGCACAAGGATCACGTTTTTGTTTTTCACCTACGCGAAATTTCAAATATTCCTCATCTGTTCCTCCTCTTTTGTTTGGCGTTTCATGGCGTGTGATTTGAATGCACATAATATATAGTACATGCATATTAATACACAGTTGTTGCATATTACTTTAAATATGTGAATGTCAACATTCATTGAGAAATCCTTAGAAATATATTACTATATCTGGTAATATCCCCCCCGCGTGCTTATTGATAAACTGATGAATATTTAAAATGGGGGGAAAAAAAAATATATGGCTAATCAATACATCCTTAACTCACTATTCTAATCTATAATATATCTATATATATATATCTATCGTAATATATATCTATATTATAATTAATATATATATATCTGTATTATTAAATGTATATATATGTAGATATATCAATCTATATATGTATATATATATATATATATATAATATTATATATATATAATATATGTAGCACACACTATACTATATGCATATTGTATAAAGTATATAATATATATATATATATATTATATATATATAGCTTCACACACACACGAACACACACACACAGACCCACACACACACACACACCACCACACACACAGCACACCATATTTATATAATAATATATTCTATATATATTATATCTCTATATATATAATCTTATATATGTGTGTGTGTAGTGTGTTTGTGGTTTGTGTGTGTGTACTTACTAATATATATATATTACTATATATATATATATCTATTACTCTATATCTATATATAATTCTCTATTTCGATGTATCTTCATCTCTCCTTACTATGATATATCACATCTAATCTCTATGTGGATGTGTGTGTGTATGTGTGTATGTATCGACTATCTATAGTATTTATTTCCTGATATATATATCTCGTTATAGGGGAGCACACGAGACACATGTATATATGATACATTCTATATATTGTGTGTGTGTGTGTGTTTGTGTGTGTGTGTGTGTGTTTGTGTGTGTGTGTATGTGTATGTTGGTGTGTGTATATTACATCCATATATATCTTATATCTATATATCTATAATTTAAATTTTTTTTAATAATGTTTAATCTATATATATATATATTTTACATATAATATATATTAATATAATATATATATATACAGATAGATACATATTTATATATCTATATACCTGATACATATAGTCGATTCATATTAAAGATATATATAATATAATCTATATTTTTAAATTTCTTCACATATTTATATATATATTTATTTATATATCGTACCTATATAATAAGTAATGTCTATATGTATATGATATATATATATATGTTTATCTATCTATATATATATATATTATAATTTTATTAATGTGTTGTGTGTGTTTGTGTGTAGCGTGTGTGTGTGTGGTGTGTGTATGTATATACTATATTTATATATATATCCTATCTATATATATATAATATATATATATATTTATAATATATATAATGCATGTATATCTATCTATCTAGTATATCGTATCTTATATATATATATCTTCTCTCGATATATCTATATATTCTCTGCATTAGATCATACTACGGTAGCATGTTATATATATATCATATATAATATCATCATATATATATTGATATATATATATCTACTATATCTATTATATCTATATTTACAATATAATATGTATGTCTATATATTTAATCTTCATATCTATAATCTATCTATATATATATATATAATATATCTATATACTACTCTGTATATATCTTCTCTCTATATCTCTATGCTCATATCTATACTTATATCTGTGTTGTGTGTGTGTGTGTGTGTGTGTGGTGTTGTGTGCTGTGTGTGTGTTTGTGTGTGTGTTTGTTGTTGTTGTGTGATATCTCTAATCGGTCTCTCTGTCCTCTCTCTCTCTCTCCTCTATCGATCTCTCTCTCCTCTCTATTTCTATCTCTCTGATCTGTCTCTGTGTTGGTGTGTGTGTGTGTGTATTTGTACTGTCTGTCTGTCTCTCTTATATATATCTATATATCTCTCTCTCTGCTTTCTCTATCTCTGTCTCTCTTCTCTCTCTCCCTCTCCCTCTCTCCTCTCTCTTTACCTCTCTACATCTTCTATATCTCTCTCTACATACATACCTATATATATTATATAATATAATTATATATCTATATTACTATCTATATATGTGTGTGTGTGTGTGGTGTGTGTGTGTGTGTGTGTGTGTGTGTGTGTGTGTGTGTGTGTTGTGCGTGTGTGTGTGTGTGTGTGTGTGTGTGTGTGTGATGTGTTTATAGTATATATATTATATATATATATATATATATATGATAATAAATATATAATATATATCCCATTGAGACCCAACAGTCATCCTAGATGACTGTCATTTACGCATTTGTGTAACCAAACAATAAATGAAAGTTTCAACTCCATGAGTTCCCAGATGTCATCACAGTGCCAGTGCCCAAGGTCTCCTGAAACATGAATGAAATTTTGACATATCTATATTACACTAAATATCATAGGATAGTGTTTTGGTCTAATTCTCTTCAGCAGTTTTATCTCGGGCCGCCATGGTATATATATATATAGATATATCTATAATATATAATATAATATATATATCTATATATATATATAAATATAGATTTATAATAAAAAAATATATATATATATTATATGTATTTTGTTCTTCTTTTTTCTTTACCGGTTGTTTCATGTTTTGAGCGCCGTGGTCCCACGCATGATACTGATTATGCGTATATAATAGGGCAATCGAGGTGACGATCCTTGCCCAAGGAACTTCATCGTATCTAGGTTCGATTTACTTAAAATTAATGTAAATTCAGCGCGCGTGCACACAGTGTGTGTGGTGTGTGTGTGTGTGTGTGAGTGTGTTTGTGGGTGGTGTTTTGTGTGTGTTGTGTGTGTGTGTGTGTGTGTGTGTGTGTGTGTGTGTGTGTGTGTGAGTCATGTATACATATATATATCGTACATTATATTATATATATATATATAATATATGTATATATTTCCATATATATATATATCTATTAGTTAATAAGTATATA
>NW_023643476.1:0-10000 GCF_015228065.2 Penaeus monodon | reverse complement strand
GTGTGTTGGTTGTGTTCAAGGTGTGGGATGAGTCTCTGTGGTATTTACCCTCTTAGCAGTTTTCCCTGGGCTTCTAGCGAGTGAGATGGACGGTAATTTCCCACCTCCGCGTGCAAGATTTTTCCCTGGTTTTGGGATATTAAGGTGAGTGTGGCACTGTCTTTGGACTTATCAGGGAAATATCCTGTTGCCATGCTGCCTTGAAGATATGCGTATCTGCTGATCATTCTGGGTGGAAGATGTTCATGATTGTGTTGTTTATGTTTGCTTGCGCCTTGTGTTTGTGTTTTGGTGCGTTTGCTTGTGTTTGTTATTTCTTCTGATGATTGGGTGGTGGAGAGGGTTACAGTCCTCTGTTAGAGTGTTTAGTGTGATGATGGCTTTCTGGGAGCATTATGTTTACTATGTTGTTGTATGTAGTTTGTAACCTCGGTTCTCTTGTAATGTGGTGGAATCGGGCGTTCTCGTGGGGGAATTTGGAAATTCTGTTGCCAGAATTCCCTTGTGAGAGGCTCATCTCCTCCAGCCGATTCAACCTTCTGTCTGTGTGTGTTGTATATGTAGTATGTGTCTGTTTGTTCGATCCCCCTGAGTTTTTGAAGGAACTCCAAAATTTTCTTGGGGTCTTTAGTGTTTTGGGCATAGGCTTTGTGGCGAGTGTTTCCCGTGGTATTTGTTCATTAATTTAATGTCGTGTGTATTTTGTGTTTGGATTTCTCTGGATCGGTGTGCGTAGTTGTGTCCCAGCGCCCATGTTATGCTATTCATGTAAGTTTCTGTATTGATTTGAAGCAATTTCGGCTATTTGTTTTCTCTGTTAGTTAGGGACGTCTTGTGTGTTGTTTTGGGGATGTTGGCTTTTCGGGCCGTCTGTATGTCTGTGTATCACTGTTCAAGGGGGTGTTTATTCTGTGGTGGGCTGCCCCTCGAGATCAGTTACGCTGTGTGTCTTCAAGTGCTTGTCGAAGCCCCCCAGTTTGCATGTTTGAAGATTCTCGTCTCGGGTTGTGTCGGGATCAATGATAGGAGTTGTTGACATGTTAAATGACCGGGAGGTGGTCGCTTGGATGTGACCGTCTCCTGTTGTGATATGGTGGTGTATGGTTGTGTCTCTGTGGTTTGCCAAGGACTATGTCAGTTGTTGTTGCGTGTTATGTGGTTATATATGTTGGTGTGTGTGACCGAGGTGTGTGAGTCGCTTGTTGTATGAGTGAGGCTAGGCCTATGCCAACTGTGTTTTGTGTGGTGTAACCAAGAGTGCGTGGTTTGCGTTAAAGTTCCCATGTGTATATTGGTTTTGTTATGCCTCAGGAGCTGGCAAGTATTCAGGTTGTTTTTATGGTATGAAATGTCTTCTTGGTGGAATGTATAGTGTTGCTAGTATATGGGTCGCATGTGGTGTATTTATTTTCGACTGCCAGTAGGTCTGACTGAAAGTTATATGATGATTTTATGTGAGATGTCGTGCTGATCGCAATTGCTACGCCATCGCTTCTTTCTTGTGATTTGTTGACGAGTAGTATGGTGGACATGTAGATTTTGAGTGATGTGGCGTTAGTGAGCCCGTGCTGTTAATGAATATGATTGGGGTCGTGTCTTCTGTATGTGTTTGCACAGTTCAGTTTTTTCCGTGTTGTCCAGTTGAGGACGTTTATGTTTGTATGATGGTGAGGGCGTGAGTGTCGTGTATGGTGTGTCATAGTGTAGTTTGTGTTGTTATTCAGGAAGAATCCGTTTTTTAATAATTTGTTTATGTTAGGGCATTGTGTCAATCATGCTCAGATTGTGAGACACGCATGTTGCCTTCCTTTAGGTGTTTGTGAGCCTCTTGACTGTGACCAGATGGTATGCTCCTCTTTTCGTTACTTAACCACTGTATTCTATTGTTTTTCATGAGCCAATTTCAAACGATAGAGTACCGGTAATTAGAGGGATATTCGGAAAAGAGCCCGGATGCCGTTAGTGTTTAGGAATCTGTTGCAGTCCGTCATGCGTGCGCTCCACCCCTCGTCATCAGTGAAAGGTTCCAGTGGGAGTCTGGTAAGGTCTGGTGTAGGAGGTTGGTGCTCAGGGTTGCTCAGAGGGGATATCGCTGGGATGTCCCTGAGCTCCATGACAGGGGGGAGTTTTATGTTTCTTTGCCTTGACCGATTGACGAGAAGGAGGAGGCCCGTGGAGGGAGGTGCCGAGGTTGCTTTTTATGGAGGAGGAACTGATTGGGGCTCCGGTGTCTGGTTTCTCAGCAAGCTGAGGTTCCAGTACTGAGGGCCGGGGCTTGGTGGCTGAGCTTTGTGCGGTAGAGGCTCCGCTGCCTGGGCCTGTTGCGGCTGAAGGGCTTCGGTGTCTGGGGCTGTGTTTGTTCAGGCTGGGCCTGATCAGGCTGGCTAGTGGGGGTTGAATCCAACCTTCAGGATGCCCCATAGAAGTCAGATTCCCCGAAGGTCGAGGGCTGGAATGTTGTTTTGCCTCCAGTGCGTACTTTTGTCGTGATATCCTGATCCCGTTTCAGGTGTCAATGAATATATTATATATGGCTCGATACGCACACTGATCTCCTGACGTCATTCAACCGACCCCTTGTGGACCCACCCCCTGAGGTGCCACTTACTGTCCATTTTCCCTCACTTTTTTCTTCCGTATGATTTCTACTCTTAGCTTTATTGGCGGGTTAAGTGTCGATTCTGTCTCTCTTTTGTGAGGGTTGGTGGATTTCTTTCGGAAGGTGTAGAATGCTATCCGATTTTTTTTTTCGAGTTTTTTTGTTTTTTTTTTTTTTTGGCTATGCTTGGAATTAGTGTGATGTGGTTGCCATGTATTGTTGTTCCACATTTTTTTTTTGGGATTAATGATTAAAATTTCTAACAAATTTTCAATGGATTTTAGTTCAACTCTTGGGTATTCAGAACTAGTTTAGAAGAAAAAAATCGTTTAATATAATAGCGTGTTTTATATCGCTTCAATTGCTCTGTTTATGAGATCGGCTTTATGAGTTTCCAGGTGGCAAATTTATCGTCATATTTTCCGCAAATTAGCAACCAATTATTTTTTTCCAAAAATCTAATTCAAATATACTAAAAAAAATACAAACTAAAATAGATGAAGAAGAAAAAGGTCTTAAAAGCCCAATTGAATACCAATTCCGCAAAATATCAAGTAAAAAAATATATGTAATTTCCTTTAATGGAACAATGATCTCAAACGCTTTTACATAATAAAGAAAAAATATTATAATGAAAAAAATAAAAGAATATAGGGATTTGGTTTACATAAAAAATACCAAACAGCGGTTCCTTCACGATAATAAACAGTTGTTTCCAAGAATTAATTGGCAATTGCCTTGTTAACTGGTAATTAACATGACTGTATATTCTGCTGTGTGTGTTTGTGTGTGTGTGTGTGCGCGCGCACGCGCGTGTGTGTGTGTGTGTGCGCGCGCGCGTGTGTGTGTGTGTGTGTGTGTGTGTGTGGCGTGTGTGTGCGCGTGTGTGTTTGTGCGTGTGTGCGTGTGTGTGTGTGTTGTGGTGTTGTGGTGTGGTGTTTATGTGTGTGTGCGCGCGCGTGTGTGTGTGTCTTTGCGTATCTGTGTATATATGGGTATATATTTGTATGTGTGTCTATTTCAAAGCGTACATGTGGGACATATGTACTATGTTTATATGTGTGTGTGGAAATCAACAGTTGTTGTGTTAGTCTTGATGCGTATCTGTCTACTTTTTGTTTGGTGTACAGATAGTATGAATATATGCGTATGTGAAAGAAGGATTGTTATTGTCGATGCATATATATAATATATATATAGATATATATATATAGTATATATCTAGAGTATAAGATATATATTATATATCATACCTATATCTATACTATGTATACATATTTATTATATATATATATATATATATATCATATCTATATATATATATATATTATGATACACCAACACACTCTCTCGTCTCTCTCTCCTCTCTCGCGCTCTCTCTCGATCGTCTCTTCTCTCATCTCTCTCTCTCAAATCTGCTCTCTCCTCCGTCTCTCTCTCTCTCTCTCTCCTCTCCACACACACACACACACACACACACAACACACACACACACACACACACACATGTATGTATGTATAGTGCTTGTGTGTATTATTTATAATAAAAACATTTGCTACATGTATTCCTAGACTCCATACATGACAGCATGTTTGTATATTTGTTACACACACACATCTGTGTGTGTGTACACATATATACACCCACACTCACAAACAGCACATCACACATATAAAATATAATATATATTACTATATTTCTTATATATTTTTTTCTCATAAAACACAGCCCACAACAGCAACACACACACCCACTACACACACACAACACAACCACACACACCACACACACATATATAGATAGTATATATATAGTATATATATATATATGTATGTATATAATATATATATATGTATATGTATAATACTAATATAGTTAAAGTAGTTATATCGATATATATATATATATCTATTCCATTTCTTTATGGGGTCGCCATGTCAAGGATTTCTGGCAGATATCTTTTATGGCCGGATGTCCCTTCCTGACACAAACCCTCTCCTATTTACCTCGGGTTATGTGTATGTATATACTACATACGCACACACACACACACACACACACACACACACACACACACACACACACCACACTATATAGATATTATATATATATATATATATATATATATATGTGTTGTGTATATATGTGTGTGTGTGTGTGTGTGTGTGTGTGTGTGTTTGTGTGTGTGTGGTGTGTGTGTGTGTTGTGTGGGTGTGTGTGTGTGTGTGTGTGTGTGCTGTGTTCCTGTGCGTGTCTGTTGTGTTTCCTGTGTTTGTGTTTTATATATATATATATATTATATAGATATATATTATATATATAGATATATAGTATATTTACATATCATATATTACACACACACACACTCACACACACCCAGGCAAACACACGCCACACACACGCAACACATATATTATATATAATATATATAGAATATATATATATATATATATATATATATTGTATATATATATATGTATATTATGTATATATATATGATAATAATATATATATATATATATATATATATGTATATACCTATATATATGCCGCGGTGCCGAGTGGTTTAGAGCATCGGACTCAAGACTGGCCACGACGGCAATCTATAGTTCGAGGTTCGAGTCACCGTCCGGCGCGTTATTTCCCTTGGGCAAGGCACTTCACTCGATTGCCTACCTCCCAACTGGGTGGCAAGCCATGCCCAAGTCGTGCTGGTCCCTAAGCCCGGATAAAGAGAGAAATATACCTAAAAGGTAAACACCGGCACTCTCCGTGGATAGGATCTGGGGATCCTACCATGTACTCACTCCAAGAGCATCACAACTGAAAACTACAATTAAGCATCATGCTGTGACCACGGCGCTTCAACATAAAACCTACCATTAAAAAAAATAATATATAAGTTTTTTTTGTTTTTTTATTAACGGTAGTTTCATGTTTGAGCCACCGTGGTCACAGCATGAACTTAATCATAGTTTCATTTTGTGATGATTTTGGGAGTTGGAGTACGTGGTAGGGTCCCCAGTTCCTTTCCAGGTGTTCCCTTTTAGGAAATTATTCTCTCTATTTATCCGGGCTTGGGACCAGCACTGACTTGGGCTGGCTTGCCACCCAATTTGGGTAGATAGGCAATCGAAGGGGAAGTTCCTTGCCCAAGGGACTCGAACCCCCGAACTCAGATTGCTGTCGTGACAGTCTGGAGTCCGATGCATAACCACTCGGCCACCCATCACTATATATATATATAAGATATAGTGTCAAAATACGTAGCAAAACGGAGGTACACTCAAAAAATCCGTCCAAGCACGCAGCCTCTCCTGGGCAGGACGAAGATGTCGCGGCTTTCTCTTTTCGCACAGGATAAACATCCGCTCGAAGGGAACCGCTGCAATTAAAAGGAGACGTCCGTAAGACAGAAGGAGCGACCACAGCAGACAGCTCAAGCACACAGGGTCCAAGCTCCACCACATCGTCCTCCACTCGGGGGACACGGGGGTCCTCTTGGTCGGGTCACTATCTACTCTCAAATAACCAGCAAGCTAAGGAACCCTTTCGCTTGACCCGCCCAAGTCCTCTTATCATCTGCTCACATCTGGTGACGCGGTGCTTCCAAACTTTCGGGTCACTATATTCCGTGGATTGCAGTGGCCTCCCGCTTAAAAATCTTGGTGGCTTCAGTTGGTCACTATTTACATCTGGGCGGGACAGCGGTGGTCCTAACTCACTTCCGTTTTACATCTGGTGACAGTGGGGTCTTTCGTGTGCATCTGATGGCAGCGTGTTCAAAACCACACAACGCCGCCACATATCGCCATACCACCTCGCCCTCGCAGACGCAATGTTTTGTGATCCACACGAGTGCCTCCCCGCCTCTTTTAACGCCCATCCATCGCTACCAGGTCCTCTTCGATCACGCCTACCCACACCATGTCTGTCCTACTAATTCGTGCTGGACCACTTCACGCATGTGCTACCCTCCCGAAGAAGGCGCACTGAAGTGTATCTGCACCCTACGGCGCCACACTCGCCAATCCGGCTCACCTACCTGCCCAAGTCTTCGCGAAACCTCGTCAGCACAGCGCGATGTAGGGGCAGTCTACCTATCACCACCAAACACATCCCTCGTCACTATTAAAAGTAAGTGTACCTATTCAGTGCAGAGCAACTATGGCCCTCCCTAGACCCACCCACCCTTTTGCAAAAAGTTGCCTTCTTTCAAGTACACGCCACTCTACGAACGCCACACTACTAACCTATACTACATTAACTTCTCGCTTGTAACCATTGTTTTTTTCAACACAACAAACGAATCACACACTGAGATTCAAACATAAGTGAACACGCACCCTCATTCACACTCATTCCCCAGCCTAGCCATCCTGTAAGTGATGTATTGTGTTAGTATTTTTCCGTCTTGTATCATTGTTATCCTCACCTAGTTTATATATAGCATTTCTATCAGAACAAATGATTACATCGGGCTAATTAATTATTGTTATGTTCGGGTGCTCTCTCATCAGTATCAGGTTTTATTTTGGGTCGAAATTAATGAAATTATCTATTTTTTCTCTCTTATAATGTTATTCCTATTAGTAATCACTTCATTGTTTGCGTATGTTATATCTGTGTATACAGTGTATCGGTTGTGTTCTTCTGTATCACTATTTCTCCAGATTTACCGTAAGATCGGTCGATCATTCACACATATATTTCTAGATCACTCCGTACACCTACGCCAATTCTACACGGCATTCACCCCGGGTAGGATTAGGATTTTACTATGTGCTATCCCTATGACTAGTACTGAAACCAAAAATTCTCTTTTATGAAGTCCCTCGAAGGTCGATATCTTTGTCCTCGTAATGCTTGAGATTATGCTTCTTTAGTTGAGGTTGGTAATCTGTACTGATGGTAGGGTCTCCAGTGCAAATAATGGCAACACATTGGAGCCACCATGTTTATATAGGCTACGGGTTACATCACCGAAACGTGAATTTAAGACCGGCTCATGGCCGAAACGAAGGAATCCTACGCCGCCGCAACTTAGCTAATACGCCCAATGAAGCGCCGAGAACGAGCATTGTTGATTTCACCGCAACGTAATGTTAAGACCGGCTCATGGCCTAAACGAAGGAATCCTGCGCCCGCCGACAACTTACACTCATACCGATTGAAGCGCCGACGAGACGGCGCATTGTTGATTTCAACGCAACGTTAATTTTAAAGACCGGCTCATGGCATAACGAGGAAATCCTGCGCTGCCGCACACTGACGCTCATACGATTGAAAGCGCCGCGCGCACGGTTAGAATTAAGTTCAGGATCAACTGCCTATGTGTCCGAAGCATATATATTTTGCCTACTTAACCCAAAGATATGGAATTCTTACCCAAATTAATTTTCTCTCTTCAATATGAGGTACCTTATTAAAATCGCTAATCCTGACACACCCAAAGTAATTAACACCTTACTTGACACGCCCTTCTTTTTAAAACTGTCCTTATTATGCTCTCTTTTTTTCTTGTAACTTAGTAAGGTGAATGACAAGCATATCCTCCTCCTTAGCCCTTTTACTGGCCTGGTACACTTATATTTCAGCTTCTGAAGACGATGACCCTCCTCGCTACTGAATGTTGAACCTCAGTGCGAAACCTCTGCCACACCCGCTACCCTGACACGCGACGGCCTAGCGACCCTCGGGTCACCAGGAACCATCTGTAGATAACGAACAGAACCTCTTCTGCATCGTTTCAAGCGTTACAGTCGGCTCGAGGACGAGCCTTGCGCGTGGCCGAGCGATGTCAACAATACGTAGCAAGACCGGATGTACACTTCACACCTCCGTCCAAGCACACAGCCCTTCTCCTTGGGCAGGACGCAGATGTCGCCGGCTTTCTCTTTTCGCACAGGGATAAACATCCGCCTTCGAAGGGAACCGCCGCATAAAAGGACACGTCCGTAAGACAGAAGGAGAGACACAGCAGACAGCCCAAGCCACACAGGGTCCAGCTCCACCACCTCGTCCTCCACTCGGGGACACGGGGGTCTCTTGGGGGGTCACATCTACTCTCAAATAAACCAGCAAGCTAGAACCCTTTTTCCTTGACCCGCCCAAGTCCATCTCTCATCTTGCTCACATCTGGTGACGCGGTGCTCCCAAACTCTCGTGTCGCTCATATTCCTGTGGCTTGCAGTGGCCTCCCGCTTACATCTGGTGGCTTCCGGTGGTCACTCGTTTACATCTGGCGACAGCGGTGTCCTAACTCACTTCTCGTTTACATCTGGTGACAGCGGTGGCCTTTCGTTTACATATATATATATATATTATATATATAATATATATATATATATATATATATATATATATATATATATAATATATATATATATTATATATGTGTATATAATTATGTATATAATATGTATATATATTTTATATAAAATAATATATATATATATATATATATATATATATATATGTATATGAGTATATAGCTACACACACACATATGTAGACACACAGATAGATAGACCTAGAGAGAGAGAGAGAGGGGTGGGAGAAAGAGAGTGAGATACAGAGAGAGAGAGAGAGAGGGGGAGAGAGAGAAAGAGATAGAGAGAGGGAGAGAGAAGACACAGAGAAAGATAGAGAGAGGAGACAGAGAGAGAGAGAGAGACAGAAAGACAGAAACAGAAAGAAAGAGAGAGAGAGAAAGAGATAGAGAGAGAGAGAGAGAAAGAGACAGAGACAGACGGAGAGAGATAGATAAATATACATATATATACATATATATATATATATATATATATATATATATAAAAATATATATATTATATATATATTATAATACATATATATATATATATATATATATAATATTATATATATAAAAAAAGAGAGAGAGAGAGAGAGAGAGAGAGAGAGAGAGAGAGAGAGAAAGAGAAAGAGAGAGAGAAAGAGGGAGAGAGAGAGAGAGAAACAGAAACAGAGAGACAGAGAGACAGATATAGATAGATAGATAGAGAGAGAGAGGAGACACACACACATACACACAGATAGAGAGACAGAGAGAAAGAGATAGATAGAGAATGAGAGAGAGAGAGAGACAGAGAGACAGAGATAGATAGAGAATGAGAGAAAGAGAGAGAGAGAAAGAAAGAGAGCGAGAGAGAGAAACAGACAGACAGACAGAGACAGATACAGAGAGAGAGAGCATTAAAAACTCTCGCCCACTAAAGTCACTCCCCGAAAACTAGAGCGAGACGAAAAAAATTTAAGATTCGCCGTCCCCCGGTCCTTCCCGTACCCTCGCCCCCCACCCCCCTCTCTCGATCTCTTCTCTCTCTCTCTCTCTCTCTTCTCTCTTCTCCTCCCCTCTCTCTCTCTTCTCTCTCCTTCTCT
>NW_023643475.1:0-2500 GCF_015228065.2 Penaeus monodon | reverse complement strand
GAAGGGTGGAGTATTTGAAGTTACAGTACGTATAACATTCGAGGAGGGTTGTAAGTATGTACTCTTAAAAGAAATAAGTTAAACTTGAAGTACACTATTAAAGTACAAAGCACGAAGAAAGTTTTTTACAGACACGAAGTACGGAGAAGTGTGAGCCGAAGACAGACTTACTTGCAAAAGCATTAAGTATGAAGTTTACAAAGACTAGTATTTGTAGATTAAGAAATGGGGCACTTTTTTTGGGGGGCGGGATTGGGGAGTCGGGCACATGGGCTAAGGGATAAATGGGGAAAGGGGGGGGGGTGTAATATAGAAGCAATTTTTATATACAGGAGATTCAAAAAGCTTTAGGAATGTCTAACTTTAAGCGTATTATGCATAAGCTTTGCAAGCTTTGTTAAGATCTACATTTTTTTTCTCTATTTTTGTTGCGAATAGCGCAATTATAAAAGTTTATATTTTTTCTATTTTTTATTTCAATTTCAAAGCTTGAATATTGGTATTACAAACGTTGAAATTGGCAACAGGTTACATTCCATTATAGAAAATGAAGTAAGTGACAGATAAAGAAAACGGGATGACGTGAAAGAGAAAAGGAAAACGGGATACACAAGTAAACACGTAATTGACAGTCTGTGAGAAATATTCATGTGATATCGACATTATAAGGTATTCTGGTACAAGTTCTGACAAATCTGTATTTATTAATGACAAGTCAAGTCTGAAACGTTCTTGCACCACACTGTAAAGCATCTTGAATATATATACACACATATACATACATCTATATTTTTATACTATCATTCATGACCACAATATATGATCGTTCATGATATATGACCAAAAAATCTGTTATATACAGGTACCATCAAAACACCATCTGCCACAGAAGAGACGTGCTTAAATATATTGTAAAAGTTACTTACTACGTCAAACCTTTCTCGCTACTTTTCAGATATTAATGTATATTTTACATCTATATAGATTTGGTTTATATGGAAGACATCGTTTGCATAAACCTGGAAGATATCAAAAAGGCGTTTATCACACGTGGAAGACTTGGTTCGTAAGTCGAAAATGTAGACATCTATCAGGCGGACCGTCCTTATATCCTCTGATATGAGAACAAGAACATTTAACTTTTTTAAGAAATAATTAGAAGGATAAACACGGCGGAAGACACGGGGAAAGGAAGACATCGTTGATAAATACGAGAAAAGGCAACAGAGAGACTGGCATTATAGTATATTTATATAGTCACGTTACCTCAGTTAAGTATGTCTAGACCCGTGTTGCTCCAAACCTTATTTACGGTAATCTCATCTTCGCAGTTGAAAGAATGAAAGAAAACGAGAAATAGGAAGAGTACACGAGTGCATAAGGATTATATTGTAATATTTTTTTTCTTTCGTTATGCTAATCTTGGCTTAAATAAGATAGAGATCCTGGATAAGAGGTGGAGGTTTTTGTTGCGTGCGTAGGTTACTGTGACTCTCTGTTTGTTGTTTGTCGCTAAGCTGGGCTCGTCGATTCCAGCGGCTGCGAGACCGGGCTGTATGCGGGAAAATCGGTTTCCTCCTCATCGTCCTTCTCATTCTTTCTTAAGGCTTCAGGGTCCTCCCTCTCTTTCCCGTTCTCTGTCTTTCCCTCTCCGATTTCGTCTTCACTGCGGTCTTCGTTTTCTTCTTCTACAACCGTGCGTTTTCTGCGCTTCGGGAGGCTGCTGGTGGTCTCAATGCACAGGACGATAAGCTGGTTGTCGCATGCGATCTTTTTCTGGTCGAGGAGTTGCAGGCTGTTGAGCGAGGAGGCCATTCCGAAGGCGCTGGACGATGACGAGGACCACGAGTTGCAGTTGAGGTTGTAGGCCGTCTCGCCATACTTGTTAGCGCCGTGCCAGATGTACTTCACGGGCCTGGGGGAGAAAGAGGAGAAGGAAAGACGGGGGGGGGGGGTTGAGATGGAGGAGAATGTGGATAAGGTTGAGGGTGGTGGTGGACGGTAAAGAAAGGAAGGAGAGGGAGAGATTTGGGAAGGAGGGGGAAGAGGGAAGATTGGGTAAAGGGTGGTGGAAAGTTGGGGTAAAAAGGGGGTGAAAGACGAGATTGGTTGGAGGGGGTGAGAGGAGGCGGGAAGATTAGAGGAAAATGATGGGGAAGCCAGGAAGGCGGGAGAGTTAATGGAGTAAGAGAGGAGGTTGACGTGGGAAGGTGGGGTGAGGGATGATGAGGAAAATGAAGTGGAGAAGAACGATGAAGGTGATGAGGGAATTGGGGAAGGGAATTGGATCAATTAGTGTAATTTAATAATGGCACGACTTATGTATATATGTAGATAACGGGATAATTCATCAAGGAAGCAACAGAAAACACGATAAAAAAAAAAACGACAGACGGGTAGCAGACGGAATACAGATTAGATAGTACAGAACGAACAGACGAACCATTGTCTATTGCCACCCCACACCACACCCCAACACACACCACCACAACCCACAAAC
>NW_023643473.1:0-9208 GCF_015228065.2 Penaeus monodon | reverse complement strand
AAATTAAAGTTATTGTTTATTAGTGTAAAAAATTTTTAAAAGCTTTTGTTTAAATTGAATAATTATTAATAATATGATAATAATGCAAAAGATGATATGATAATAATGAATAATGATGATAAGATGATGAAAGATATAAGATGATAATATGATAATAATGAGATAATAAATAAATTTTCAATATATAAAATGAGAAAAAAAATTTCCCAAATAAAAAAGGAAAAGGAAAAAAACCTTTTAAAAGTAGAAAAAGGGGTTTATCAGAATTTCCCTTTATAGGTAAAATGATTTTTCCCAATTCTTTAATTTGAAAATTTATGGTATAAATGAAATAAAAAATTTTATAATCATGAAATTAATTTAATAAATTATTAAATTATATTATTATATTATTATATTAATTATTATTTTATTATTATTTTTATTATTATTATTATTATTATTATTATTATTATTATTATTATTATTATTATTATTATTATTATATTTTATATTATATTTTTTTAATTATATTTATAATTGTAAAAATTTCAAAATATAATAAAATATAATATAATAAACAATTTTAATAATATGTTATTAACTTATGTTATTAAATTTTATTATTTTACTTTATATAATTTCAAATATTATTTAATTATTTACGTGTAAATATTAATTAAAATATTATATAAATAATAATTAAAAACGTTTTTAATTTAATTATGTTTTTATATATATTTAATTTTATTAGTATAGATGTAAAATTATATTATATTGATTATTATTAATAATGAAAATATTAATAATATGAATAATTGAAATTAATGATAATTATGAATAATGATGATAATATAATAATGATGATAAGATAATAATATGATAATATGATAAAATAATGAGAAAATAAAAAATGTATATATAATAAAAAAGGTAAAAAAAACCCCAAAAAATAAAAAAGGAAAAAAACAAATAGCCAAGTAAACCAAAATACGTTCCTTTAGGTGACCCCAAAATTATTTTTATATTGATAATTTCCTGAATTTTTAAAAGGGGAAAATGATAATAAAATTAATAAAGAAATTGATAATGGATATAATAAATATACATTATAATGTATTATAATTTTTAAATTTAATTATTATTATTATTATTATTATTATTTTTATATTTTTATTTATTATTTTTTTTTTTTATTTTTAAATTATTATTATTATTTATTATTATTATATCTTAAATTATTATTATTATTTCCAATATAATTATATGTAAATAACAATAATAAAATAATAAGAAAATTATAAAAATAAATTTAATAATATGTTATAATATTTGTTATTATTATCTTTAAATTTTTATTTTACTTATTAATTTAAATAATTATTTAAAGTAATAATTCATTATACATATAATTAAAATAAGAATATAAATAATAAATTATAAAAAGTTATTAGTTATAATTGTTATTATTTTTATTATTAGTTGTTTTAGTTGTTAGATAATTAAAATAATATTAAAATGAATTAATTGCATTAATAATGATAATATTGAATAATGATGATAATGAAGAATAATGATGATAATGATGATAATGATGATGTAACGATAATAATGATGATAATAAGATAATAATGATGAGAATAAAAGGAATGTGTCACATATATAATAAAAAAGGTAAAAGAAAAAAAATCCCAAAGCGAAAACAGCGGGCAAAATATAGGAATATAGCCTTTTGAAGTAGACTCCAAAATGACGGTTTTTCCATTCATTTGATGATCTGGCAATTATTAGGGTAATAATGATAATAAATTACCTGATTCTATGAATCAATTTGACAATAATGATGATAAAAGTGAGAATAAAGAGATTGATACATTGATGATTATTAATATTATTACTATTATCATTATTATTATCATTATTACATTATTAATCATTATTATCAGTAATTATTATATTATTATTATTAGTATATTATATATATTATTATTATTATTATACTTTATTCTTAGTATTATTGCCAAAAAATATATATTATAACGTAATAAAACAATAATAATAATAATACGTAAATTATAATATACGAATTGTTTATAATATTCGTTATTATATCATATGTTATTATTATCATTATTATTATTTTATCTGGTAGTATAATCTGTGTGGACAAATAAATATTATTTAACAGTAATATTACAGTGATAAACGATATTAATAAAATAATGATATAAATAATGATTATAAAACGTTATTATTGTTATGATTATTGTTATTACTAGTATGATGTAGTTGTTATTAGTCTAAGTAAAAATATATATATAACTGCAATAATGCATTAATAATGAGAATTATTGCAAGAATGATGATAATTAATTGCCCAATATTGATGATAATGCTGTGATATGATGAAATGATGATAATGATGATGAAAACGATAATAATGATGATAAATCATGGATAATAATGATGATAATAACAGGATTGTGTCCCTATATAATAAAAAAAAGTAAAAGAAAAAACATCCCAAAAGTCGCAAAAAGCGGCAAAATCTAGCCGAAATTATAGCCGTTTGAGAGTAGACCCCAAAATCGACGTTTTTTCCATTCATTTGATGATTCTGGCAATTACTAGGGTATAATGATAATAAATTACCTGAATTCTATTAATCATGACAATAAGGATGATAAAATTGAGAATAAAGAGAATTGGAATACATTTGATGATTATTAATATTATTACTATATCATTATTTTATCATTATTATCACTTATTATTAATATTATCATTATATTATATTATCTTCTTATATTATTATTATTATATTATTATTATTATTATTATTATTATATTATTATTACTTTACTATTAGTACTTCTTGCCAAAATATATATTGTAACTGTAATAATAACAATAAATAAATAATACAGTATAATTATAATTTAAACGAATTGGTATAATATGGTATTAATAATCATTATGTAATTATATCAATTATCTATTTTTACTGGTAGTATAATTGTCAAAATAATTATTATAACAGAATAATTACAGTGATAACGATATTAATTAAAATCAGATATAAATAATGATATAAAAACGTTAGTATTGTATTATAGTGTTATACTATTATTATTGTAGTTTATTGTTATAGATTAAAAATATATATTATAACTGCAATAATTGCATTAATAATGATTAATTATTGCAATAATGAGATAATAATTGCAATAATGATGGATAATGATGATGAAATGATGATAATGATGATAATGATGATGATAACGATAATAATGATGAAATCATGTAATAATGATGATAATAAAGGAATGTGTCCATATATAATAAAAAAAAGGTTTAAAGAAAAAATCCCAAAAGTCGAAAAGAGGCAAACATCTAGCGGAAATATAGCCTGTGAGGAAGGAGATCCAAAATGGCGTTTTTTCCATCCTTTGATGATTCTGGATTACTAGGGTAATAATGCTAATAATACCTGAATTCTATTATATCATGCAATAATGATGATAAAAGTGAGGAATATAGAAGAATTGGATAAATTTGATGGATTATTAATATTATTACTATTGATTCATTATTATTATCATTATTATCTTATTATAATTATTACATTAGTTATTATTATTATTAATATTATTATTATTATTATATTATGATTATTATTAGTATATGATATTACTTGAATTATTCGATGATTGCCAAAATAGTATTAAACTGTAATATAACAATAATTAATAACAATAAGTCTAATTATAATAATTACGAATTGTATATATTGTTATTAATATCATTATTGTATATTACATTTTATTATTTTTACTGGTAGTATAATTGTCAATAAAATATTAACAGTAATAATACAGTGATAACGATATTAATTTAAAAATAAGATATAAATAATGATTATAAAAAACGTTAGTATTGTTATTATTTAGTGTTATACTATTATTATTGTAGTTGTTATAGTATTAGATGTAAAAATATATATTTTATAACGGCAATAATTGCATAATAATGATAAAAAAAAAAAAAAAAAATTTTATTTTGGGAATAATGCCATGATACTAATGCCATAATGATGATAATGATGATAATGATGATAATGATGATGAGAACGATAAGTAATGATGATAATCATGATACTAATGATGATAATAACAGGAATTGTGGTCCATATATAATAAAAAAAAAGGTAAAAGAAAAAAAAAATCCCAAAAGTCGAAAAAGCAGCAAATCTAGCGGAAATATAGCCTTTTGAGATAGACTCCAAAATGACGTTTTTTCCATTAATGGAGATTCTGGCAATTATTAGGGTAATAATGATAATAATTACCTGAATTCTATTAAGCATGACCAATAATGATGATAAAAGTGAGAATATAAGAGAATTGGATAACATTTGTATGATTAGAAGGTAGTTATTACTTTATCATTATTTATTATCATTATGGATCATTATATTAATTATTATTATTCTTATTATATAATTATTATTATTATTATATATATATATTATTATTATTATTACTTTCATTATTAAGTATTATTGCCAAAAATATATATTATAACTGTAATAATAACAATAATAATAATAAACGTATAATTAATAATACGATTGTTATAAATTGTATTAATATCATATTTGTTATATTATCATTATTATTATTTACTGGTAGATAATTGTCAAAATAATTATTATAACAGTAATAATTACAGTGATAAACGATATTTAATAAAATAATGATATAAAAATGATTATAAAAACGTCTCTTGTTATTATTAGTGTTATTACATATTCGTAGGTTGTTATTAGTGATGAGTAAAAAAATATATATTATAAACTGCAATAATGGCATTAATAATGATAATTATTTGCCAATAATGATGATAATAATTGCAATAATGATGATAATGATGATGATAATGATGATAATGATGATAATGATGATAATGATGATGATAACGATCAGACTGATGATAATCATGATAATAATGATGATAATAACAGAATTGTGTCCATATAAATAAAAAAAAAAAGGTTAAAAGAAAAAAAATCCAAAAAGTCGAAAAAAGGCGGCCAAAATCTATCGAAATATAGCCTTGAGAGTAGACTCCAAACTGACGTTTTTTCATTTCATTTGATGATCTGGATTAATAGGGTAATAATGATAAACAATACCTGAATTCTATTAATCATGACAATAATGATGATAAAAGTGAGAATAAAGAGAATTTGGATAACATCTGATGATTATTAATATTAGACTATTATCATTATTTCTATCATTAGTATCATTCATATCATTATTATCCTTTATTATTATTATATTATTATTATATTATTATTATAATATATTATTATTTTTATATGTATCATTACTGTAAGATTAGTATTATTGATCAAATTATATATTAGTAACTGTAATGAATAACAATAATAATAATAATATAGTTATAATCAGAATAATTACGAATGTTATAATATTGTTATTAATAGATTATGTATTATTATCATTTATTATTATTTTTACTGGTAGTATAATTGTCAAAATAATTATTATAACAGTAATAATTACAGTGATAACGATATTAATTAAAATAAGATATAAATAATGATTATAAAAACGTTATATTGTTAATTATTAGTGTTATTACTATTATTATTGTAGTTGTTATTAGGATAGATGTAAAAATATATATTATAAACTGCAATAATTGCATTTAATAATGCATAATTATGCAATAATGATGATAATAATTGCAATAATGATGATAATGATGAGATAATGATGATAATGATGATACTGATGATGATAAGATAATAATGGATGATAATCATGATATAAAGATGATTAATAACAGGAATGTGTCCATATATAATAAAAAAAAGTAAAAGACAAAATCCCCAAAAGTCGAAAAAGCGGCAAAATCTAGCGAAATATAGCGTTTTGATAGTAGACTCCAAAATGGCGTTTTGTCCATTTCATTGCTGATTCTGGCAATTATTAGGGACCTAATGATAATATACAATGATTCTATTAAATCATGACAATACTTGATGATAAAAGTGAAATAAAGAGAATTTGGATAACATTTGATGATTATTAATATTATTACTATTATCATGATTATTATTCATTATTATCATTATTATTAGTAGTTCATATTATTATTATTATTATTATGATATTATTAGTATATTATTTTATTATGATTATTATATTATTACTTTAATTATTAGTATTATGCCAAAATATGTATATAACTGTAAGAATAACAATAATAAAGAATAATAAAGTATAATTATATAATACGAATTGTTATAAATATTGTTATTAATATCTTATGTCTATTATTATCATTATTATATTTTACTGTAGTATAATTGTCAAAATAATTATTATAAACAGTAATAATTACAGTGATAACGATATAATTAAAGTAATGATACTAAATAATGATTATAAAAACGTTATTATTGTTATTATTAGTGTTATTACTATTATTAATTGTAGTTGTTATTAGTATAGATGTAAAAAATACAGTATAACTGCAATAAATTGCATTAATAATGATAATTATTGCAATTAATGATGATAATAAATTGCAATAATGTGATAATTGATGATAATGATGATCAATGATGATGATACCGTAATAATGATGATAATCATGGATAATAATGATGATAATAACAGTAAAATTGGTGTCAATATATAATAAAAAAAAAGGTAAAGAAAAAAAATCCCAAAAGTCGAAAAAGCAGCAAAATCTAGCGAAAATATAGCCTTTGAGAGTAGACTCCAAAATGACGTTTTCCCTTCATTTGATTGATTTGGCACTATTAGGGAATCAATGATAATAATTACCGAATTCTATTAATGATGGACAATAATGTATGATAAAAGTGAGAATAAAGAGAAATTGGGAAACATTTGATGATTATTATATTATTACTATTATCATGATTATTACATGATTATCATTATATAATTATTATTATGATTAGTATTATTTAGTAGTATTATTATTAGTATTATGATGAGTATTACGTAATATTAGTATTATGGCAAAAAGATATTATTATAATGTAATTAATAACAATAATATAAAATAAGTATAATTATAATAATACGATTGTTAAATAGGTTATTAATATCATTATTGTTATATTCTCATTATATTATTTTTACTGGTAGTATAATTTCAAAATAATTATTATACAGTAATAATTACAAGTGATAACGAATAATTAAAATAATGATATAAAATAATGATATAAAAACGTTATATGTTTTATTAGTGTTATTAATATATATTGTAGAATAAAAAAAATTGTTATTAGATGAGTAGAAAAATAATATTATAATGCAATAATTGCATAATAATGATAATATTGCAATAATGATGATAATAATTGCAATAATGATGATAATGATGATGATAATGCTGATAATGAGATAATGATGATAATGCTGATGATAACGAAATAATGATGCAGAATCATTGATAATAATGATGATAATAAAAAGGATTGTGTCCATTAGAATATTTAAAAAAAAAGCGTAAAAGAAAAAAAATCCCAAAAGTCAAAAAGCGCAAAATCTATCGAAATATAGCCTTTGAGAGTAGACTCCAAAATGACGTTTTTCCATTCATTGATGATTCTGGCAATATTAGGGGAATAATGATAAAATTACCTGAATCTATTAATCATGACCAATAATGATGATAAAAGTGAGAATAAAGAGAAATTGCGATAACATTTGATGATTATTAATATATTACCTATATCATTATTAGTATCATTGTATCATATTATCACTTATTATCCTTATTATTATATTTTAATTATATAGTATTATTAGTAGTATAGTATTATTATTAGATTATTATTACGTAATATTAGTATATGCAAAAATATATATATATAACTGTAATAAGTAACAATAATAATAATAATAAGATAATTAATAATACGAATTGTATATATTGTTATTAATATCATTATTGTTATTATTATCATTATTATTATTTTTACTTGTATTATAATTGTCAAAATATATTATTATAACAGTATTATTTACAGTGATTACGATATTAATTAAAATAATGATTAAATAATGATGATTAATTTATATATGATTTTTATATAATGATGTATATGATATTATGATGATAGATAATAATATTGATAATCATGATAATAATGATGATAATAACAGGAATTGTCATATATAATAAAAAAAGGTAAAAGAAAAAAAATCTCATAAAGTCGAAAAAGCGGCAAAATCTAGACGTAAATATAGCCTATTCTTTGAATTATAGATATAATCCAAAATGACGTTTTTTCATTCATTGATGATTTGGCAATTATTTAGGGTAATAATGATAATAATTACCTGAATTATTAATCATGAATAATGTATAAAAGTGAGAATAAAGAAATTGGATAACATTGATGATTATTATATTATTACTATTATCATTATTAATTATCATTTATCATTATTATAATTATTAAATTTATTATATTATTATATTATAATTATATTATATTATATTATATAATGTATTATATTATTATATATTTATATTACTTTATTATTATTATTTTTATGTATATTATTCCAAATAAATTATTAATTAATATTACATATATAATATTAATAATTATAATGTATAATAATGATTATTATAATATTTTTTGTTATTAGTTGTAAATATTATTATGAGTATATTATATAACGATAAATAATATATAAATCAATAATTGATAAATAAACGTAATTGTTCATATATATAATAATTAAATAATGAATAAATGATGAAAAATAGTGCAAAATATAGCGAAATATAAGCTTTAATATGAAATATGATTAATATGCATATTAGGAATTTGTCCATATTATAGGGAAATAAAGATAAAAATCCCAAATCAAAACGGAAATCAGGAAATAAAACGTGGAGTAAATCCAAAGACGATTTTGTATTCATTTGATGATTTGGAATTATTAGGTAATATATATTACTATTTATTATCATGAAATATTATGATTAAAGTAATATAATAATTTGATAAATTTATATTAATTATATTATTAATATTATATTATATTATTTATTATATTATTATATTATTATCTTATTATTTATTATTATTCAATAATTATATTATTTAAATATATATTATTAATTATATATTATATTATAT
>NW_023643472.1:5000-9208 GCF_015228065.2 Penaeus monodon | reverse complement strand
AAAAGGGGGTTAGGGAAAAAAAAGGGAAAAAAGGGAAAAGGGAAAAAAAAACTAAGTGGAAGTAGAGGGGGGAAAAAATGAGGGGAAGGAAGGGGTGCAAATAAGGGGTATAAAGGATGGAGGATCGGGGCAAAAAAAAGGGGGGGGGGGAAGGATTTGGTCGGGGGGGGAGGTTGAAACCTCACAAAACCCTAAAAAGCGACGCGGCCGGGCCATAAGTGAAAGGCCCCGGGGCGAACCCAAAACTTCGCAAACCCAAAGCAAGCAAGCAAGTAAAAGATCTAGAGTGAAATTTTAGAAATTTTGTAGATTGATTACGGTGTTTATTTTTTCAAACTCAAATTGAAGTGTGAAATGTATGTATTTTATTTTGATGTTTTTAGAGTCAAAAGCAATGAAGTTTTGGCTGAAATTTTTTTTACGAAATTGTGGGGGCGATTAGAAGCCCGTCGTAAATAATTTCCAATTTACTAATATGTTCTCCCTCGGAACATTTAAGCATCCGATTTCCATTAATACTTTTACGTTAATTTCAAGTCTATTGCCTATTTATGTACGTCCGCATGAATGTATCCTTTCTGCTGCGTGTTAGTTTTATTAAAAAAAAAAACGTTTTTTGTTTCCCTTTAGTGTCTTCTTATCGGCCTTTCTGCATAAATTGTGACCCGAAAAAAAGAGACCCCAAATTGGTGTTATTTGATTATGTATGTATGATGTTGTTCTGTGAGATTATGTAATGTATGTATGGTTTTGTATGCATGTCTTTATCCGTCCCTAACCATAAACCCCCGAAAAACATTTTGATAATCAGTAAAAAAAAAGGAAAAAAAAAAAAAAAAACATTCTCTTCAAAAATCCACGCAAAACAAAACCCGCGCGCATCTGAAATACCCGCAAAAGTTTACTAATCCGGGAAAATTTCGCTATTATTGGTTTAAAGGGAAAAGGAGAACTAGGGGTTTTGGGGATTATATACTGCATCAATTACATATAGCAATATAGTTAATGCAAATAATAATATATGTATCCCATAAAAATTCTATATGTAGTGAATACAATACAACACATGATGTATTTTTGTAGTCAAACATATATAGATTACAACATCAGATATAAAATTTACATATATGTGTATAACACAGAAACACCCCAAACATATATATATATAAAAATTAATATTTATATAAATTAATAATAACGGTACATTAAAATAAAAATATAAAAAAAAGTATAAATGAATATACAAAATTTACATATATTTGTGGCCACGAATGACAACAAAGACCAAAGAAGGAAACTGATGGAAAATGGGTAAGGAAACAAAGAAAAAAAAAAACAAAAGGGGGGGAATAAAAAAACAAAATTAAGAAAAATGTATTTCTACGCCACAAAACCTTTCTGACCCTAAAATTGACGTCAACAAGTTTTAAGAAAAGAGTTGCCAAAGTGCGCGGCAACAAAAATTGTAAAAACAAAAGAAAAACCCCAAAACCCCCGACAACCAAAAACAAAAACACATATATATATATATAAAAAAAAATAAGGAACCCCTATAAATGTAACACCAAAAACCACAAATACAAATGTAATATAACGAAAAGACTCAATCGGCCGAATTGGCGTTCGTTACGTTACTGTTTTCTAAATTTCTATTTTTCTTCAAATAAGTAAAAGCGTGAATTTTAATAAATATATTAAATAAAATTTAATTTTGCACACAACAATAAATGTAATATTAACGTACGCACAAATCAATTTGTTGGAAATCTCGGATGTTTACTGTGTTTACTCATTATTATATCAACTCAATTAAGGTAAGGAAAAAATTTTTTACTCCCCAATATTGTCAAAAAAATGGCCCGCCAAAAACAAAACAATTATAAAAAAAAAAAGGTTCGTTCAAACAAAGCTCAATCACCCCCCTTTTTTACAAAAACCCGAAAAAAAAGGGTGCCATTTTTTTTAGATTCTTCATTTTCAGGTAAGAAAAAAAAAAAATCTTCCCCTAAAAAAATACCCTTTCCCCCCAGGGGGTTGGTTCCAATTTTTTTAAATCACCGCGGGGGTCAGTCGTGTCGCTCGCCTCGAAGAAAAATGTGTGCAACTTTAAGGTGTTTAGATAATACTTTAGGATTACTTGTGCGAGAAAAAAATTTTATTGAAGTTATGCGCAAAACTTGGTATTTGTGCCTTAGTTAAAATTACTGGATTAACTTTAAGGTAAGGGAAAAACATGGAGACTTTAAAGAACACATGTGTAGAAAAATTTGCATATATCGAGACACATAGCTCGTGAAATCACGTTTCGAATTTTCCGGATATTAAAAAAATTTTAGTAAGAATCAAATTTTTATAAAACTTATTGAAACAAAATCCACAATTATAAAAATACATTTGACAGTAGTCCAGTTTTTCCCCCATTTTTTAACCCGTAACCTGTTTTTAAAAGTAAAGGGTGTTGATAAAAGTAAATTTGTTTGTTTTTTACAGAATACACGACAAAGAACTAACTTAAGGACAGTTTGAAGGTCTAAAAAGTACGGATACCTTCCTTCAAAACCAATCCTTCTCAACAAATTTATCTTGGGGAACATGGCGATAAAACACCACCTTACTTGGGAAGTTTTCCCTTCCCCGTGGGGGAAAAAGAGGGGGATCTCGATCTGAATTTGTGCGAACGAACTCATTCTTCGTCAGCTTTACGCGGGAAAGTGTCGAGATTCATTATTTTGTTTCCCAGCGCAAAGATCTCAAATGAAGATTAGCCAACTGAAAACATTTTATTTTCCGAATCGAAAAAAAATTCGAACGTGGGGCAGATTGCATTCAAGCAAAATAAGGGAGCGTGGCAGGGGAAAAAACACTTCAGATCTGGAAATATTTTTAATGAGCAGTAATCAAATTCCTAACAAATCCCCTACAGAATTTATTTGGGAAAACGAAAGGGAAAACGGCGCCGAACTATCAAAGCACCATTCCGCCAAAAAAATGGAGATTTATAAGTAAGCCCGCAAAAGAATTTTTTTTTAAAAGGGGGCCCAGGAACTATCAATGAAGAAGAACAAACCTTCATTAGAAAAGAGGCTAGGGTCTAAACAGAGGACGTTGGTACAGCAAAAAACGGGGAAAAGGGAAGCGCATTATTTCCCCGCCTAGTCCCAAAAACACAAGACATGCCAATGGGTTCATCAGAAGGAAGTATCAGTAGCAAAAGTAAAATCGGGTTAAATTTACTGACAATAGGTCAAAAGGTCGGGCGAAGAGAAAGAGGTAGTGATATCTGAGGCCAAAATGACCAGTGAAAAATCCCGGATGCCCCAACTACAGGGTTGAGAAAATGTCTCAGATCGGGCACTGTCCCAAGTCAATGCAGAAACACCCTCTACAACTTTGATGAAAAAAAAAAAGAAGAAATTTTGAAGGGACTATGTTCAATTTGTGGAAAAAAAAAAATTGTCCTTTAGATCCTAAAAGGGGGATCGAAAAAAAAAAGCTATTCCCTGTCCCAAAAGTCACTTATGGGAAATTAAAATCTCCCCGGAAGTCAAAGCAACTCCAAGTAAAAGTTATGATGGGAGGAGGGCGAAGATTCCATCGAAACTTTCATTTAAAACCCCAAGTTCAACAAACAGATTGACTAACGCATCGCTAACAAAACACTTTAATCTGCAAATTAAAGGTAATGTAAATATTATTGATAATTAAATTGTTTCTTTATCAAATATTTAATAATTTTCCTTTCAGTACTTTTTTAATTTCAGTGTATCTGATTCAACAAGTTTATGCTCATGGGGCAGCCTTTTTAAAGCGTGGAAGATGGGGGTATAGCTCGAGGCAGGAAAAATAAAAAAGAAAGGGATCAGCAGTGAGGGAAAAAAGACAGGCACACCCTTTGCTGCATCGTCTCACAACCAACCGGGTGTGGTGATGTTTCGCTGAAATTTTTCAGTCAAAGTTACAAAAATATGGGCAGACTCAGCTATATGGGGCCCGGGAAAAAGGGTCACACACAAGTGTGAAATTTTAGTCGTGCTTGATTTGAAGCCCACAAAGGGATAATCATATAATACAGTAAAACCCCTGGAAGTATTTATGTGGTATCCTGACATCAGCAGGGTTAAATCAGACAAGTTTGAATCTTTGGGTTCCCGCATTATAACTTAAATGTGAGTAATAGAATTTGCTAAATGTGCAAAAAGTATTTTCTT
>NW_023643471.1:0-5000 GCF_015228065.2 Penaeus monodon | reverse complement strand
CAAATGATGTTCCTCTGTTTAATAGTATAGTTTTCCTGTAAATTAGACAACATTGGTGATGCTGAAGAGATTATCTGGTCAATACAAGACAGAAGCCACTTACTCTTCATCTACCTTCTATATCTCAGTTAACAATCAGTTACGTATGATATTAATAATCCAGCATTTGTGCAATCGTTATGACATTCCTGTATCTAAATCAATATCCTAAACATGAAGTTATATGGGATACATGGGTGTGGGTGTGCTTAAGTTTTGTAATAGTAATATCAGTTAATGGGCAGATTGCAATGCAATATGTATAGAATGACAAATGAGTGTTTATTATCATGGCATTAAAACTGCAGCATAACCTACAAAAATGAAATGAACTTTACAGACAACAAATAAAACAGCGGTTTTGTACATGTGCTAATGCAGTCCGGTAAGTGGGTGTCTGTCTGAGTACATGGGCATATATAGATATAGACAAAAACTAGGTCAATTTACATATTAAACCTCAAAAATGCAGGAACAAGCTTTGAAGTATATAGTTGAATGAATAAATTGTCTAAAAAAAATATATAACAGAAAGTGTCAAAACGAAATATGCAAAATGAATTTGTAAATGCAAAATATTCTACCAAGAAAAGAGGGTACTATTAAAACAAAATTTAAAAGTAACATCCATATAAATATAAAACAAACACACACACACACACACACACACACACACACACACACACACACAAATACACCCACACAAACACACACACACACACACACACACACACACACATATACATATCATATTTTTAAAAGGTATGAATGAGAATGAATATCTTCACAATACAGAGATGTATTTGGCGGTTTCGATTATATCATTAGTCAGAAATACATTTATCAAAGAATTGCAGAATATATATATATTATATATATATATATATATATATTATATATAATATATAATATAGATATATATATCTACATATATAAAATATATATATATACATAATAAGATATAATATATATATTAATATATATATATAATATATATATATATATAATAATCAGACATTGAAGCTGACGAAACACCTAATGACTGTGACCTCCCACTCCTTGTTCGTTATTGTAGCCGTGACTTGGATAGTTTGAATTTGCCTGATGCTGGTGACATTATTCTCGTCGCGGGATATGCCTGCTTCCATAATTTTCTTTTTGTTGTCAGTCTCATGGTATATTTTCTGCTTCCTTCCAGTTCGGTTGCATGTCCACCTTCATCTACATGTACCACCCTGACATTGGAAGTCCTGTGGTAACAGAGTCAGTTCGATGTTCACTGATTATGGTGCTGAAACACGACCTATTTCACCAAAGTAGCTGTATCACACTGCTGCAGGGTATGCGAATACAACATTGTTAGGGGTGTTTATGGCTGCTTCCTGTCTCTTATTAGCCTTGTAATCTTTCCCCGGATGTGCTAGTGATCTCACTGTCTTGCCGAAGTATATGATGATCGCCTGGGAAAATGTACAGGCGGTAATATGAGAACCATTATTAGCAAGAGATGAGTATGTTCTCACGCCTTCTTTCTGAGGTAGCAGAAAGCTCTGATATATTGTGTTTCATGAGAGAATAATTATATAGGCAACCCATCCTCAAGAAATTCAAGGCTGCAATCATCAGTGCTCTGAGGAAGGAAGCCCCAATTAACAACACAGATTTGTTTATGCCGTCGGCAGAGTAATAAATGCGATTAATCATCTTTGTTGTAGACTTCCTGTATACAGAGAAACGTAGGCCACGTCCCCGATGGCCTTACAACACCAGATTTTGTTTGTGTCTGTGGCGGAGATAATAATGGAACTAATCATTTTATTGTAGGCTTCCGTATACAGAGAAAAACGTGGCCATTGGTCACCCGATGATCAGATTGTCCAGGAAAAGGTAATTTCTCATCTTCCTCTCAATATGAATTGGATTTCTCGTGGACGGAGTTAAGCGCGTCAGGTGTATGTAGAAGCTCAACCTTCTGGGAATGACGAAGACACAATCTACGTACACCAAGCCAGTTGAATGTCTCGCGATTATTATCCATGTAGTTATCCCTATCCCCGTTCCTGCACAGGCAAGCCATGACAGCACTCAGGGGGCAGGCCATGGCGAGAACTAATCTGACTGTATTCTTCCCCAGCAAATGAAGTAGCCGAAGTCCACGCATAACTTCACTAGGCGAACGAAGGATTTTCGGCAGGGGAAAAGTTTAGATCTGTTATGGAGCGGTGACCCTTCGATACTGGGATTTCTCCTTTGTGTTACGTTGGAAAAGAAGGATTTACATCAAAAGGGCAAATTTTTTTTTTTTCAGGAACTTGAAGACGTCTGAAAAGGACCCAGAATTTTCAGGGGGAATAATGATGAACCCCATAGGGGGGAAAGGATAAGTCCAATACGAAACTTTGCCTCGCCCGGGATCCCTTTAAAGGGAAACCCCAGTCGGTGCTTTAGTGCGACCGCTCAGGTGTCAGCGGTGGCACATTTTGGACAAAAAAATTTTTATATATTTTTAAATAATAATAAATATAAAAAATAATAAAAAATAAATAAAAAACATAAAATTTTTAATAACACAAAATAATAAATAAAAAAAGGGAAAAAATATAATCAAAAAAAATTAAAAATAATAATTAAGGGGGGTGTGTGGTGTGGGTGGGGGGGGTGGGTGGGGTGTGGGGGGGTAACTTTATAAAAATAAAAAAATAAAAAAAAAATTTTAAAAAAAAGGGGTGGGGGGGGGGGGGGTGTGGGGGGGGTGGTGGGGGTGGGGGTGGTACACAAAAAAAAAAAAATAAAAAAAAGAGAAAAAATAAATAAAAAAAAGGGGAAAAAAGATAAAAAAAAATTTATATAATATAAAAAATTTAAATAAATAAAAAAGGTTTTTTTAGAAATAAAAAAAAAAAAAAAAATAAAAAAATATAAAATTTATAGGGGGGGGTGGGTAAAATAAATGATATATAAACTAATAACATAAACAAATAATAAGAAAAAGAGATAAAAGAGAAAATAAATAAAAATAAAAAAAACGGGGGAAAAAAAAAAAAATTTTAAAAAATAAAAAAAAAAAAAAATTTAAAATAATATAAAAAATAAAGAAAAAAAAGAATAAATAAACACACAACACAAATAAAAAAATTAAAAAAAATGATAATTTTAAAATTTAAAAATGATTATAAAATAATATATAATAAAGATATATAAATATATAGAAATATAGTTAATAAACAAAAAAAATAAAAATAATAAGAAAAAAACAATAATGTTATAAATACATTTATATAAAAATAATAAATAATTAATATTATATAAAATATAAAAATATATATATTATAATGTAAAGTCATATATAACAATATATAATATATAATAATAATATATAAAATATATAATATTATATATTAATGTACTTATGTAATATATATAAAATATAATATATATATAAATTTTGAATTTAATAAAAAAAAAAAAAAAAAAAAAAAAAAAAATATTATATAAATAATATAATATTTTATTATATATATATATATATTTTATATTAAAAATAAAAAAAACACTTTCTGTGTTGAACAAGGGAAGAAAAACCCCCAATACAAAATAGTTTTATTAAAAAAAGACTACATTTTCGAAATCCCCCTGGATCCATCTCAGTTGGGATTCGAAGGTAGTTCGAAACTAAGCCATTTTTAAAAAACGTTTTTTTATTTTGGGGTTCCTCCCTTAATATAATGTAATAAAACATTATATAATAATAATAATAATTAAAAATATAGATAATTAAAAAAAAAATTTTATTTAGGAAAAACAAAAAAAAAAACAATAAATATAAAAAAAATATAAATAAATATAATATAAATAAAATTATAAGAACATAATAATTTTACAAATTTACAAACTAACATTAAATTTTTTTTTAAAATTAATATAATATAAATAAATATAATATAAATATAAACATTATATATATAATATAAATATTAAATAATATATTAATTAATATATATTAAGTATAAATATTATAAAAGTATAATTATATAATATTTATATATATAATTTTAATATTAAATATTTATTAAATAATGGTTTATGTAAATATATATATATATAAAAATATAAAAAATATTATATTTAAATATAAAAATATATTGTTTGTGGTGTGGTGTAAATTAAATAAGTATTAAAAATAAACAATATATAGATATATATTATATATATATATATATATATAATATATATATAATTTACATATAATGTACATATATATAAATATATACATATATATATAAATATATGCATATATATATAATAAAAAAAAAAAAAAAAAAAAAAAAAAAATAAATATAATATATATTATATATATATATATATATATATAAAATAGATATATATAATGAATAAAAAAAACACTCTTCTGTGTTGATACAATGGAAGAAAAACCCACAATACAAAACTAGATTTTTTAAAAAATAAGACTACAGTTTCGAAATCCACCTGGATTCCATCCTCAGGTCTGAGGATTTCGAAGGTAGATTTCGAAACTACAGTCTCATTTTAATAAATCTAGGTTTTGTATTGTGGGTTTTCCCCCATATACATATAATGATATAAATACTTTTAATAATATATAAATATATAATATATAATATATTAAAATTATATAATATAATATCATATTATAGTATATAACATATTATATATAAATATAATATTAAAATATATATATAAAATATATATATATATATATATATATATTTAAATATATACATACATAACATTATATATATTTTTACAAAATTTATACATATACATATACATATATATATTTTTAACATTTATTAAAATAATATATTATATATATAAAATTTTAAAAAAAATATAAAATTATAATAATATATATAAATTTTAAAATTTTAATATAAATAATAATATATATAGTAATATTAAATTTTAAAATTTTTAAAATT
>NW_023643470.1:7500-9210 GCF_015228065.2 Penaeus monodon | reverse complement strand
TTTTTTACCACTATTAATTATATAAATATATATATATATTATATATATCATACATACATACCACACACACACCACCACACACATATACGCACGCAATATCATATTATTAGATATAATTAGATAGATAGAAAGAAGGGGTAGAATGATATACTACAACAATATATATAAATTATATATATATAAATATATATATAATATATTATGAAATTGATGATTATTAAACATCGTTTATAAATAAATAATAATAGTTCATGTAAAATGAGTAAAATTAAATGTTACACACACCACACACACAACACACACACCACACACATACACACATGCAACGCAAACACATGCATACAACACATACACACATGCTACAAAACCCCACACACACACAACAACACACAACAACAAACACACACCCCACACACATTATTATTATATATATATTTGTATACATTATATAATATATAAAATATATGTGGTGTGTGTGTGTGTGTGTTTGGTGTGTGTGGGGTGTGTGTTTGTTGTGGGGTATGCATGTGTGTATGTGTGTGTGTATGCATGTGTGTGCGTATGCATGTGTGTATGTGTGTGTGTGTGTGTGTGTGTGTGTGTGTGTGTGACATTTATATATACTCATGTTACATGAAACATATATATTTATTATTTAAAAACGTATGTTTAATATAAACATAATTTCATATAATATAAATATAAAAATATAATATATATTATATTTAATTTTATATATATTTATGTTGTATGTATATATGCATAATCTATCGTCTATTATCTATCTAACTATATATATAGATATGCATATTGCTGCGTATATTGGTGGGTTTTGTGTGTGTGTTTGTGTATTATGTATATATATATATATATATATATATATTATATATATATATATATATATATATTGTAGAAAAAAAAACAATGCAAAAGCTAGATTTATCGAAAAATAGACTACAGGTTCGAAAGCCACTGGATTCCATCTTCGGGCCCTGAAGAGGTAAGGGAAAGGTGGGGGTATAGAGGGGAGAGAAAGAGACAAGAATCAAAGGAAGGTCAAGTCATGTCAAGGATCGAGGGACTATGCACAGTTGGCCCAGGGAGAAAGAGAAAGATGTGGGAAGCGAGGAGACTATCAGCAGGAGAAAACCCGCGTTCAAGGTGAAATTAGGCAGCAACTTTATTTTGGGGGATTCCACCATCTGTGGGCGTGGACATCAGCAAAAGGGAAAAGGGACAATTCATACCGCTTTCCAGTCCATCTGATAGCCGGTCCCCCTATGGGAAAAGAGAGCGTTGTTGTTGGGGCCCCCCCCGGTACAGGCTTATGTTAACAGATGCTTATTTAGACTGGCGCCTGTGTGTGGTGTGTGTGTGGTGTGTGTGTGTTGTGTGTGGGGTTTTGGTGTGGTGTGTGGTGTGTGTGTGAATAAATACATACATACACACAACATACACACACACACACATACACACACACACACACACACACACACACACACAACACACACACACACCACACACACACACACACACACAACATATATTATTTTATATATATAATTTTATATTATATAATATATATATATATATATATATAAAATACATCCACCCCGGAGGATGGAATCCAGGTGGATTCGAAACTCTTGTCTCATTTTCAGTAAAACTAGTTTTTGTATTGGGGTTTTTCTTCCATTGTATCAACACGGA
>NW_023643470.1:0-2500 GCF_015228065.2 Penaeus monodon | reverse complement strand
AAAATATGAGTAATCTTGTAGGGTACAGTTAGGCTTATCGGACTCTTAAGGTACAAACTGGGTGTGATGATGTGATAGCGATTTTCAAGTGATTTGTGCGTGTCCCAAAGAGTCCAAATCAGAGAAAGTTATTGTTAAATAATTATATAAAATATATATATATATATATATATATATATATATATATATATTATATATAATATATATATAGTAATATTATATATATATATATATAAAAATATATATATAGATTATATACATATATATGTTATGAATATATATATTATATATATATATATATATATATATATATATATATGTTATTACATATGCATTATATGTTTTATATATGTGTGTGTGAGTGTGTGTGTGTGTGTGTGTGTGTGTGTGGTGTGGGGTGTGTGTGTGTGTGTGTGTGGTGTGTGTGTGTGTGTGTGGTGTGGTGTGTGTGTGTGTGCATAATATATATTATTATATATATATATATATTATATATATATATATATATATATATATATATATGAAAAGGAAAACAGCCAAAATAAGAAATGAAACAATATCGTAACGTTTCGAACTCTTCAGAGTTCCACTTCAGACGAAAAATTAACAGAAATGGATGATCCATCTTTGTGTAAATGTTACTGTGTCTGGTGTTTCTGTTCTTACGTATGTGAAAACATTAGGATTATATAAATTATGTAGAATATAGAAATTTGAAATAGATATAGCTGGGTTACATACTGAGTGTTTATGTCTCCTTTGTGGTTTTCTTTGCTATAATTAGATATGAATATTAATGATGTGTTTGTCCATTCTTATCTTTTTGTCCTGTTCTATTACATAATTATAAATGCAACAGCAACCTCTTTTATTCCTGTATCAGGGATCATCACCATTTAGCTGTTTTGAATATATTAATAGATGCCATCTAATGGGTCAATCGCACGTCACGTGTTTCTTGGGAGAAAGGAAATATCAATCACTAGCAAGCAGAGAGCAAAAACTACTTTTGATTAACGTAACGCGTTTTATTACGCATCAGAATCCATCCAAGGTCAAGAGAAAGACGTGAAAAGGTGCAGTACGTACCCAGTGGTTTGTACTCAATGTCAGGATGTTATCGGGGTATGAACAGTGTCTACATTTATATTCGTTACGCAAGTACTCTCGTATATGATATGTGTGTGTTTTTGGGGAGGGGTACGTATATAAAAAGAAAAAAAAGACTTTCTTAAAACTTCTCACCTTGGCAGAAAATTAATATATCTGTATTTAATGACGGGGAGGGATGCGGCTTCCTCGTAAGGTAGATGAGCCTCTCGGGAGTGTATGGTGTCCACTGTATGCTACTGATTGACTATCTTTCCATCCATGTATATTTGCGTACTTTTACTTACTGAGGAATACATAACTGATGTCTATCTTAGACACCTGTTGAAGGGGGTGGGTTTCGGCTGCAATGCACACACAGTTAAGCAAAGAGGGCAAAGTGCTAAGAAGTTTAAGTGACCTTGTCCAAGAATGGAAAAAAGTAGAGAATGTCCGAGAGCTGTTTTCCTTTTATAATTAGCGTTAAAAAAGGTCATTTAGTAACAAATTTATTCCTCTAGGAAGCCGTGCGACCTTTGTCTTGTGGCTGCAATTATATGACACTGTTCAAAAGCCCATAAGCAGATGGAGGGGAAAAACACGGAGATAATTTCATTGTAACCCCCCTTGTGCAGGTATACAACCACTGCACTCTTGAGTAAGAAAATGGGGTACCGCAAAAAGAAAGAAAACGGAATAAAAAAAGATATGAAAAGATCCCGAGAGAGGAGGGGGGGTGAGAGAAGGGAAAGGTGAAGAGAGAGAAGAGTAGTACTAAATGAAAATACTCAAAAGGAACAATTTAAATAAACGCCCTAAAATCTATGCAATTAAACTATTGGGTGTGAACAGCGTATCAAAATCGACCTTATTCCTAACGATAATAACAATTATTCTTTCAAAAAAATATCTATTTTTGTGAATAAACACCCCACACCAATAAACATACACACACACCCCACAGTGCATAATTTTGTTGAAATTAAAAGCAAATCTGTGATAGGAAAAAATAGGTATATAAATGATGATATGATATATTTTTGTTTTATCCGGGCTTAAAAACAAGAAACAAAAAGATCCTAAAATCAAAGGGTATCAATAATCCAATTTACAAAAAAACAAAAAAAAAAAAATTCAAAATATTGCGACAAGATAAAAGGAAAAAATTTAAAAAAACTTTCCAGAGAATTGAAAAATGTTCTACAAAAAGACAACTAAAAGAATCTACCCCAAAGGGGTCGAAAATCGCAAGAAAATTTAAACTTACAATGACACTCCAAAACTGAAAATGGGCTTGTTTTTATGTGGGGGAAAAGAAAACCAAAGATAGATTTTGGAACAATATTTTTCCAATTTTACAAAAAAAAAATAAAGGGATTAACAACAACAAAATTAATTAAAAAAAAAAAAA
>NW_023643469.1:0-7500 GCF_015228065.2 Penaeus monodon | reverse complement strand
ATATATATATATATATTTTAAAATATATATATATATATATATATTATATATAAAATATATATAATATTATATAATACATACTATAATATATATATATATTAATATATATATATTTTAATATATATATATAAATATATACATTATATATTATTAAAATTTTAATATAAATTTTATATATAATTATATAATATATAAATATAATATATATTAATATTTATACCCACAAACCAAACCACGTGTGTGTGCGTAGTAACATAATACATTGTTTTTTTTAATCTATATATCTTCTATCTCTTTTAATATATGTTTTGTGACATATTGATATATATTTATAATATATATATTATATATATATATATATTAATTTACTTATTATATACTATTTATATACAAAGAAAAATAGATTATAATATATATATGAATAATATTATATATATATATAAAATATTATATATATATAATAATATATATACATATATACACACGTATATTGTGTATATAATTAAAATTATATATATATATTAAAATATATATAATTATATATAAATAATATAATAATGTATATATATATTTTTATATTTATATAAATTAATTAATATATGTGTGGTGTGTGGGTTGTGTGTGTTTTGTGTTGGTGTGTGTGGGTATATACATTATAAAATTATATTTATATATATAATATATATATTATATATATTTATATACATACACATATATATGTATTATATATACATATATAAGTAATATATTACAATAATATGTGTATATATATACAATATATATAAATATACAAAAATATTTTTTATTTTTTTAAGGGTAGGTTCTGTCTGCCCCCTGGTCAAGCTTTATACTAAATTGTAGTTTTTCATTTGTGAGTTTGATGATACGTGGTATGGCCCCCAAATTCCTTCCAGGAAGTCCCGGGTTTCCCTTTGGTACCATTCTCTCTATTTTTACCCGGGCTTGGGACCAGCAAGCTTGGGGTTGGGTTGGCCACCCCGTGGTAGGTAGGTAATTTAGGTGAAGTTCCTTTTCCAAGGGAACAAAGCGCCGGCCCGGGGACCGAACCCTCGAAACCCGATTGCCGTCGTGACAGTCTTTAGTCCCATCTCTAAACCCCTCGTCCACCGAGGGCCCTTTACGATTTATGGGGTTTCCCAAAATAATTTTTATATATAATATATATATTTATTAATATATATTATCATATATTACCACACACACAACCCCAAAACACACACACACACAACATATATAATTAAAAAATATATATAATATAATAATTTTAATTTTATAATATATATATATATATATAATATCACCCACACACACCACCCACACCACACACACCACACACACCCACACCCACACAATTATACCTAAATATATATATATATATATATAATTTTAAAATATTTAATAAATGTAGTATTTTTGTAATTGTATCTATATTATATAATATATTATATTATATATATATATTAATATATATTTATATAATATAAATAACGATAATATAAAAGACTATTAACATTTTTATTAACTTCTTATTGTATTTTATTGTTATTATTCAGTTTAAATATGTTTTTGGAAAATACTAATAAAAAAATAATAATGATAATGATTTTTATTTTTATAATAGTAATAAAAGTAAATAAAATAATAAAAATAATAATAATAATAAAAATAATAATAAAAATAATTTTAATAGTAAAAAAATAATAAAATAATGATAAATTGATAAATTAATATCATCAAAATTTTTCAAATTTCTTTTTTTCACTTTTTCCTCATTATTGTCATATTAATACATTTTGGTAATCTTATCTTATTTCCCTAAAAATTTTCCCCAAAACATCAGGAAATCGAAAAAAAAATCATTTTGGGGTATCTCTTAAAAGGGTATATTTTGCTAGATTTTTTGGTTTTAAAATTTTGGGAATTATTTTCTTTTACCTTTTTTTTTATAAATGGAGACAATTCCCGTTTTTTATCTCTTTTTCATGATTATCATCAATATTATCATTATCATCCTCATTTCTCATTATCATCATTTCATATCATTTCATCATTATTGCAAATTTTTATCACATTTTTGCAATTATTATCATTATTTTGCAATTATTGCAGTTATAATATATAATTTTGCAACTATACTAATAACAACAACAATAATATTAGAAAAAAACAAAAATAATAAAATAAAGTATTTAATAATTATTTATATCATTATTTTAAATTAATCGAATTACAGTATTTCGTTTAACAATTTTTTTTCAATTATACTACTAGTAAAAATGATAAAAAGATAATAATGACAATAATAATATTAAAACGATTTATAAAGAAATATTAACATTATTATTATACTTATTTTTATTATTATTATTTTATTATTACGTTTTTAAAATTGTTTGGGAATAATACTAATAAAAAGTATAAAAATAAAAAAAAATAATAATAATGATAATAAAAAAAATAATAATAATAATAATAATAAAAAATAATAAAATAATAATAGTAAAATTAAAAATAAAAATAATATTATTATTATTATTATTTTATAATAATAATTAATAATAATAATTAAAATAAAAAAAAATTTTTTAATAAAAAATGATAATAATAATAAAATAAAAATAATAAAATAAAAAGTAAAAATAAAATATAATGATAAATTTATAAATAAAACACAAAGTTTTCAAAAATTCTCTTTTTTTCCTTTTACCTAATTTTCATGATTAATCGATTTTGGTAATTATTTTCATTTTTACCCCAATAATTGCCAAATCTTAGAGAAAACGAAAAAAAGTCATTTTTTAGTTACTCCAAAAAGGGTATTTTTCGCTAGTTTTGCCCTTTTTTTGACTTTTGGATTATTTTCTTTACCTTTTTTTTATTATAAAAGGGGACAATTTTCCCGTTTTACTAATTATTATCATGATTATCTCAATTTATCTTATCTCTCATTATCTCATTATCATCATTATCATCATCATTATCATCTTATTGAATTATTATCATCATTTTGCAAATTTTTCTTATTATTGCAAAATGTAGTTTTTAATAATAATTTTTCAACTATACAAAAAAAACAACAATAAAAATAGGATAATGATATATTGATGATAATCATGATAAAAATGATGATAATAATTGCAATAATGATGAAAGATGATGAAATGATGATAATATGATAATGATGATGATATTTATGATATAAAGAAAAAGATATAAAACGGAATGATGGTAATCTGATAATAATGATTAATAACGGAATTTCTCCATTTATAATAAAAAATTTTAAAAAAAAATAATTCCAAAAAATCGAAAAAAAACGGGAAAATCTAGCGAAATATAGCCTTTTGAGAGTATATCCAAAAAGACGTTTTTTCGATTTTTTATGATTTTTGGCAATTATTAGGGTAACAATGATAATAATTACCAAAATCGTATTAATCATGACAATAATAAGATTAAAAGTGAGAATAAAGAGAATTTTGATAACATTTGATGATTATTAATATTATCAATATTATCATTATTATTATTATTATTATCATTATTAATATTATTATTATTATTATTACTTTTTTTATTAGTATATTGCCAAAACATATATTATAACTGTAATAATAACAATAATAATAATAATAATAAGTATAATAATAATGTTAATAGTCGTTATAATATCGTTATTATTGTTATTATTATTGTTATTTCTATTATTATTGTTGATGTTATTAGTATAGTTGCAAAATTATGTATTATAACTGTAAAATTGCAATAAAAATGATAATAATTGAAATAATGATGATAATAATTGCAAAATGATGAAAATGATGATGATAATGATGATAATGATGATAATGATGATAATGATATGATAATGATAATATTGATGAAAATCATGATAATAATGATGATAAAACAGGAATTGTCTCCATTTATAATAAAAAAAGGTAAAAGAAAATAATTCCCATAGTCGAAAAGCGGCTAAATCTAGCGAATATAGCCTTTTGAGAGATATCCAAATGACGTTTTTTCGATTTTCTGATGATTTTGCAATTATTAGGGTAATAATGATAATAATTACCAAATCGTTTAATCATGACATAATGAGGATAAAAGTGAGAATAAGAGAATTTTGATAACATTTATAATTATTAATATTATCATATTATCATTATTATTATTATTATTACTTATTATTATTTATTATCTTTAAATTATTATTATTGTTATTATTATTATTATTATTATTTATTATTATTATTTTATTATTATTATTTTATTATTATTATTATTATCATTATTATTATTATTATTATTATTAAAATTACTTTTTTTTATATTATTATCCAAACCTATATTATAACTGTAATAATAAAAAAATAATAATAATATAATTTAATGTAATGTTAAAATCGTTATATTCTTCTTAATATTATTATTGTTATTATTACCCATTATTATCATTTTACTAGTAGTATAATTGCAAAAGAATTATTAAAAACAGTAATAATTACTGTAATTACGATATGAATTAAAATATGATATAAATAATTATTATAATATCGTTATTATTGTTTATTATTATTGTTATTTCATTATTATTGCTGTTCTTATTAGTATAGTTGCAAAATTATAAATTTAACTGCAATAATCGCAAAATAATGATAATAATTGCATTAATGATGATAATATTGCTTTAATGATGATAATGATGATGATAATGGTGATAATGATTGATAATGATGATGATAATGTTATATTGATGATATCATGATAATAATGATGTAATAACAGGAATTGTCTCCATTTATAATAAAAAAAAGGTAGAAAAATAATTCCCAAAAAGTCGAAAAAGCGGCAAAATCTAGCGAAATATAGCCTTTTGAGAGTATACTCCAAAATGAAGTTTTTTCGATTTCTCTGATGATTTTGGCAATTATTAGGGTAATAATGATAATAATTACCAAAATCGTATTAATCATGAAAATAATGGGGATAAAAGTGAGAATAAAGAGAATTTTGATAACTTTGATAGTGAGAATAAAGAAATTTTGATAATATTACAATATTATCTTTATTATTATTTTTAAATACTATTATTATTATTATCATTATCATTATTATTATTATTATTATTATCATTATTATTATTATTATTAATATTATTATTATTATTATTGTTATTATTATTATTATTTTATTATCATTATAATTTTTTTTTATTAGTATTATTACCAAAACATATATTATAACTGGTAATGATAACAATATAATAATAAGTATAAAATAATGTTAATAATCGTTATAATATCTTTATTAATATTATTATTTTTTATTATTATCATTATTATCATTTTACTAGTATATAATTGCAAAAAATAATTATTATAACAGAAATAATTACTGTAATTACGATATTAATTACAATAATGATAAAAAAAATTTATTAAAATATCGTTATTATTGTTATATTATTGTTATTTCTATTTTTGTTTTTGTTGTTATTAGTATAGTTGCAAAATTATATATTAAATAACTGCAATAATTGCAATAATAATGATAATAATTGCAATAATAAATTATAATAATTGCAATAATGATGATAAATGATGATGATAATGACGATAATGATGATAATGATGATGATAATGATAATATTGATGATAATCATGATAATAATGATGATAATAACAGGAATTGTCTCCATTTATAATAAAAAAAGGCAAAAGAAAATAATTTCCAAAAGTCGAAAAAGCGGCAAAATCTAGCGAAATATAGCCTTTTGAGAGTATACTCCAAAATGACGTTTTACGATTTCTCTGATGATTTTGGCAATTATTAGGGTAATAATGATAATAATTACCAAATCGTATTAATCATGACAATAATGAGGATAAAAAGTGAGAATAAAGAGATTTTGAAAACATTTGATGATTATTAATATTATATATATTATCATTATTATTATTATTATTATTTTTATTATTATTATTATTATTTTTATTATTATTATTATTTTTATTATTACTATTATAATAATAATAATTATTATTATTTTGTTTTATTGTTATTTTTATTATTATTATTATTATTATTATTATTATTATCATTATTATTATTATTTTTTATTATTATTATTATTATTATTATTACTTTTTTATTTATTATTGCCAAAACATATATTATAACTGTAATATAACAAAATTTAAAAATAAAAATAAGCATAATAATAATGTTAATAGTCGTTATAATATCGTTATTAATTTATTATTGTTTTTATTATCATTATTGTCATTTTTACTACTAGTATAATTCCCAAAAATAATTATTTTAACAGTAATAATTACTGTAATTACGATTTTAAATTTAAAAATAATTATATAATAATTATTATAATATCATTATTTTTGTTATTATTATTGTTATTTCTATTATTATTGTTGTTGTTATTATATAGTTGAAAAATTATATATTATACTGCAATAATTGCAATAATATGATAATAATTGCAATAATGATGATAATAATTGCAATAATGATGATAATGATGATGATAATGATAATATTGATGATAATCATGATAATAATGATGATAATAACAGGAATTGTCTCCATTTATAACAAAAAAGGTAAAAGAAAATAATTCCCAAAAGTCGAAAAAGCGGAAAAACCTAGCGAAATATAGCCTATTGAGAGTATACTCGAAAATGAAGTTTTTTCGATTTCTCTGATGATTTTGGCAATTATTAAGGTAATAATGATCATAATTACCAAAATTGTATTAATCATGACAATATGGGATAAAGTGAGAATAAAGAGAATTTTGATAAATTTGATGTTACTAATATTATAAATATTATCATTATTATTATTATTTTTAAATATTATTATCATTATTTTTATTATTATTATTATTATTATTTTTATTTTTATTATTATTATTATTATTATTATTATTATTACTATTATAATAATAATAATAATTATTATTATTATTATTATTATTATTATTATTATTATTATTATTATTATTTTTATTATTATTACTTTTTTTTATTAGTATTATTGCCAAAACATATATTATTACTGAAATAATAACAATAATAATAAAAATAATAAGTATAATAATGTTTAATAGTCGTTTAATATCGTTATTAATATTATTATTGTTATTTTTAAATCATTATTATCATTTTACTAGTATTATAATTGCAAAAATAATTTTATAACAGTAATAATTACTGTAATTACGATATTAATTAAAATAATGATATAAATAATTATTATAATATCGTTATTATTGTTATTATTATTGTTATTTCTATTATTGTTGTTGTTGTTATTAGTATGTTGAAAAATTAATATTAAACTGAAAATAAATGCAATAATAATGAAAAAATTGTAAAAATGAGATAAAATTGCAATAAGAGGGAATGATGATAAATGAGATAATGGATAATTTTAAAATTTTAAAAAATTGTTAAA
>NW_023643468.1:7500-9212 GCF_015228065.2 Penaeus monodon | reverse complement strand
CCCCCCCCCTCTCCCTACCCCCTATTTTTTTTTTTTTTTTAAAATTTTTTCCCCCCCCCCCCCCCCCGGGGGGTAATACCCTCGCGACCTCGCGGCGGCCGCGGGGGGAGGTCCAGCTAGGGACCGGACCCGAGACCTTAGATAAGGGGCCCGTCGGACAGGAGGACCGTGTTTTCCACTGATTTTTTTATTTTTTTTTTTTTTTTTTGGCCTGTTTATGATTCCTCGGGCACCCGCTCCCCTTTTTTAGGGGTTTTAGCGGGGGGGAAGGGGAGGGGGGGGGGCGAGGGGGGGGGAAAGGGGGGGTAGAAGGGAGGAGGGGGGGGGTACTGGGGGAAAGGGAACTGGTGGAAAAAAGAAGTAAGGGGACGGGGCCCGGGGACAGAGAGAGAGAGAGGAGAGAGAGAGAGAGAGAGAGGAGAGAGAGAGAGGGGAGAGAGGAGAGAGAAGAGAGAGGGAAATGTCGAAAGAAGGGAAGGAAAAAGGAAAAGAAGCTTTAAAAGAGAAAATATGAACAGAGGGGGAAAAAAAAGGGGAGGAAGGGCAGAGAAGACGAAAATTAAGACTACGTAGGGGGGAAAAATGAAGGATGGAAAATACCTGGAAAAGGTCCGTCCTCTCACATTTGCCTCTTTTCCTTTCTCCTTCATGTCTCTATTCCTTCGCCCCTGGGGCTTTTCTCGTCAGAGTTTCCCCTTTTTTCTTTTTCCCCTTCCTTTCCAACCCTTTTTTTCCTTGTTTTTTTTCCCCCCCACCCCTTTTCCTTAAATTTGGGGTAACTGCTTTAAGTTTTGGGAAATCGGGACATGTTTTGAACTTTAACGCGGACATTTAGTTCTTCGCCGATGAACACAACAAAGGGAGAAAGAAAGAGGAGTTGTCTGACGCTCACCCCCCCCCCCCCCCTTCTCTCTCTCTCTCTCTCCTCCTTTTTCTCCTCTCTCCTCTCTCTTCTCTCTCTCTCTCTTCTCTGTCTGTCTCTCTCTCTCTTTCTCTTTATCTATCTATCTATCTGTTTATCTATTAACTATCTGTCTACCTACCCCCCTCTCTCTCTCTTTATCTATTTTTCTTTTGTTTTTCATAACTATCTATCTCCCTTCCCCCCCTCTCTCTCTTCTCTCTCTCTCTCTCTTCTCTCCTCTCTCTCTCCTCTCTCTCTCTCTCTTCTCTCTCTCTCTCTTCCTTCCTCTTTTCCCCCTCTCCTTTCCCCCTCTCTCTCTCTCTCTCTCTCTCTTCCTCTCAGGGCATGGATAACATATATTACAGTACCTCCTTGGTGATGTAGTCATTTATCTCAATAAAGTTGTCAAAATCTCTCTCTCTCTCTCTCTCTCTCTCTTCTTCTCTTCCTTCCCCTCTTCCTCTCTCTCCTCCTCTCTCTCTCTCTCTCTTCTCCTCTCTCTCTCTCTCTCTCTCTCTCTCTCTCCTCTCTTCTATCATGTTTTATGTATGTCCGTCTACCTCTCTACTTCTTTCTATTTGCTTTCTAAACACGTCTGTCTGCCTTTTTATTGTGATTTTTTGTCAATTCATTTTTATATATCTATTGTATTTTGATTCATCTGTCTTTAATGCTACACAATGGACTTAGCCTTGGACTCAGTCTATCTCTTTTTTTATTCCCTAAAATATCTGTCTGTTTGTTGTCATCAGTACGTCTTTTATTTGTCTCGGCCTTTCTATTTTTTTTTTTCTCTATTCTCTTCTAA
>NW_023643467.1:0-9213 GCF_015228065.2 Penaeus monodon | reverse complement strand
TTTAAAAAAAACCTCCTATTCTGTCAATAGCTGCCACTAGACAGAACACTAACTTCCCGTCCTGTGATAGGAAAGTACCTGGATAAAAGTTAGCTTCTCTCCCTCACTGTGATGAAACAGTCTGTGGTTGGTTGTTCCAGAGGGATGAAGGAACTTACTGGAACAGGTGCAGGACCCCCCTCTTTACTCACTGAGGTGAAACAGCCTTTGGGTGTTTCAGAGAAAAGAGGGATTCACTTTGAAAAAGGGTACAGGTACTCTCTGAGGGATGGAGAGGAACTGCCTGGAAAAAGTGAAAGAGCTCCCTTCCTTACTGAGGGAGGAGCAAAAGTGTTCGCAACAATGATGTCCTGTAGGTGGAAGGGCATCCCCTCTGGTCTACCCCCAGAGGTTCACACCTACCCACGTGTTTGCCGTGCGTGGCAACCTTGTGCGCTGGGAGACGGGAGTCCTGGAGGTTGAGCAATGCCGTGCACGAGTATGCCCTGCGGCTAGCAACACGCCTCTTTGGTCCTCTATTCCGGCAAGACAGGCGGCCTGATCCAGGCCCGGTCAGGTCAATCGGCGGTCTCCCTGGGAGGCTAGGGTCAAGCAGTCATGCTACCGTTGGTACTCACACCGTCCGTTTGTGCCACTGCAAACGGCTAATTGGCTGCATATATCCACTCATCACCACTGTTACTGTTAGACATTGGTTCTAGCACGCAGCTTCCCCTTGTTGGAATCTGTGGTGGGTGGGTGGATGAAGCACAGTCCAAATACATGGAAAATAAAACTAAAAAACCCCCACAGACAGATGCTAATGTTGACAACCCATGCAAGGCCCAGACCACGGCAGCCACCCTGAAACCATACGTGCCTCTGGGTGGCAAAAGAAAACCCCAAGCACAGGATGACACTGTCACCCCTGATGCCAAGATGGTGGACAAGACAGAAAAACCATATAAAAACATGTCTGTTCACCAGATTGTCCAACGGATGGACTCTCGTGCTGGCCCCTCCAGGCCAGTACCCCGGCAGGAAGGTCTTTGAATACCCTCAGACAACCCCCCTGACCGAATCGAGAGCAGCTAAACCAGCCGAAAACAACTGATGCCCCAAAAAGCAAGCCCCAAAGTCGAAAGGGCGGGCCGAAACGTCCGAGGCCAGAGACCGACTCTGAGGAAGAGTCAGGACCCCCAAGGCATTTCCCCCAGTTTAAAGTGCAGTGAAACCGAAGGGTTCGACAACGCCTACCAAATGGTCAGGGCATTGGAGAGCCAATGCAATATCTTCAACGCACACCACCCATCCTGGCTCCCTGCCGGGCACCAGATGCGGTTGGTCACCACATAGCCAATATGCTTGAGACATCCCCGAGATCGCTCTCCTCAATAACCAAGAGCCAACGCATGTCAGAGGAGGGATCCTAGACTTCACCCTGGCCACCCAGCCGAAATACCACGACGAATCCAAGATGGAAAACAGACAAGGCCAACTGGCAGGCGTTTCAGAACGCCTTGGCCCGCTGTCTGAGAAGCAATGAACCTACACAAAGCGAAAATGTGGAAGTGCTACAAGCCAGACTTGTAAATGCCATTGATGAGGCAGCCTTACTGACCATATCCAAAACTCGGCCTTGGTCCAGGAGTCACAAAGATGCCTGGTACTTTAATGACGAGATTAGGGAGGTCAACCGCAGGGTAAATATGTGCCGAAAACATTTCCGAAGGCAAAGAACCTCTGACAACCTAGCCCTCCTATGAGAGGCTGTCAGGGATGCCAAGGAAACTGCCAGCAGAGTCAGGCAGGAAAAGTGGCTGGAATGGTGTGAGTCCTTCGACCACCATACCACCCTCTCAGAGCTATGGCAACGGGTCAAGCGAGCTACCAGACGCTCAGCCCGAGATGCATGACCCCGAGTCAGAGGCGAACAGACTGGCGTACGAGTTCTCTGCGAGAACAAGTAGCAACAGTCTGCCAGCCGAACTGAGGGCAAGACAAGAACGCCTTCAACCAGACGGACTTGCTCATATCAGAGAAAAGGCAGCTGAACCTGATGACTCAGAAGTTATCTTTTCTCTGAGGGAACTAAGAAATTTATATAATGCCAGTTGTAACACAGCCCGGGCTCTGATGGGATCTTGTACCCCATCATCTCCCACCTGGGACTAGTAGGTGAGCTTGCATTCCTGCAACTCATCAACAAGTCTGGGAAACTTCCACTCTACCCCAGAGTTGGAAGAGGGCTACCATATTTCCCATCCTTAAACCAAAGGAGCAGGAAAGTACCGCCCATCTCTCTCCTCAGCTGTCTGGCCAAGACGGCCGAGAGGATGGTTCTGAACCGGCTCCGACGGAAAGTGGGACCCCGCATGAACACCTCCACAGGTTCACCAGGGGCATGAGCAAAGCACACAGAATAGCCACGTTCTTGAGCACAATAAGCACGGGCAATCTGTGGTAGTAATCCTTGACTGGAGAAGGATTTTGAATTGGCAAGTCCTCTTGCCATTCAGGAGAGCCTGATCCAAAAAGGAATCAGAGGTAAGCTCTTGGCTTGGATAGGAGACTACTTTCGGAATAGAACAGCCAGAGTCAAATTCCAAGGTCACCAATCACAGCACATGCCACTAGAGAATGGAACGCCATAGGGTGGGGTCTCAGTCTAGCCCTCTTAAACATTAATGTCCTGTATCCTCAACATAAAACTCCCAGTGGGGTGCAAGATCATCTCCTATGCAGACGATCTTGCTATCATCTCCACTGGACCACACTGCCTAACAAAGCCCAGCGTTGTCTAGACCTTGTATCGAGGAGTGTGTGGGACAGGACTAAATATCTCTGCAGCCAAATCCAACGCCATGGCTCTGAGACAGAGAGTTCAAGGCACAAGTATCAAAATTCAGGGAATGGACTTGGAGTGTGTCCTGGACTACCTCTACCTTAGACCAGACCCTCTCCTTCCAGAAGGAGGTCCAGTACCTGCTTGACCGAACGAAATCAAGACTGTCCGTCATGAGAGCAATGAGTGGAAGACGCATAGGGGCCAGACACAGAGTACTAAGACCATTCTATGTACATGCTGTCAGGCCCATTGTAGGACTATGCTCCCTTGCTTGATTAGCATTAAGAGAAAATATCAAGATCAACTGAAGACAGTCCAAAACGAAGCCACCAGGGTCATTGTGGGTGACCAAGGTGAGCGAAGGTCCTCAACCTCCTAGGGAGGCAAACCTTCTCCCTTGGTCTCACGAATCGATTAATGGCAGCACAATTTTTATCAAAGTTCATCCAGGCTCCAGGAATACAAGACACAAAATAGTCAGACGCCTAGAACAAGATAACAAGCTGTTTGCAAACAACTCCTGGCTGTCTCACACAGCCAGGTGTTAATACGCCATCAGCTCAAGAACCGCTCTTGCCAAGGGCATGGACACCCCACCCTGACTTTGTTGAAGCTCCACCATGGGCGGCACAAACCTCGATAGAGTTCTCGGCATGAGACTGGCAACCAAAAAGAATGAATATTGTACGCTAGCCTAAAGGCAGAAACCAGAGGGTCATTGCAACCATCACTCTCCGGGGAGCAGAACATACCAGGGATGGATCAGTCGATCCCTTGACCCACATGCAGGCGCGGCTTCACAGCAAGGGATGCCACAATATCCATGAGGGTAACAGACAACGCTCCTCGCTACAGTCAGAGCAGTTGCTATCATGGGAGCACTGAACCATGCGTCCGTGAGGGAAGGACACGTGGTCATACATACAGACTCCAAAGGAGCCATCGACTGTTTTCAGCAGTGCTTACCCACTGACAATATCTACCTTCTGACTACCATCCTCACACTGGCACAGAGGATTCTTGCACAGGGTAGAAGAATTATCAAAAACTGGGTTCCCAGCCACATAGGGATCAGAGGGAATGAGCTTGCTGACAGACTAGCCGAAGTTGGCAGGGGTATGCCCCCTAATCGCATGATAATACATCAGAGCCGAAAATTACTTAGGAAGAAGTGTACTGTGATGGCAACCTCCTTCCTCCTGCAGTTTCACTGATAGGAAACGAGATCCTCACCCTCGGCCAGCTGGTACTCAGACGCCACTGGCACTCTCTGAAATAAACAACAGAGGTACCGAAGTCATTCTGCACAGAATGCGCCTAGGTTACCACTGTGCATGGCATACAAACAATAGAACGTGAAGAGAGGTGTTGCATGCATTGCGGCGAGCCGAACGCCACACTTGTACATTACTTAGAGAATTGTGTGCACCTGCAATTCCTGAGACAAGGCCCGCAGAACACAGCCGTCATGGTAAAGAGATTATGCGAGATGCTTACACCATGGCTACAGGAGCGCCTACTGGCAATCCCACCACCACAGTAAGTACTGAGTGTCAGAAAACCGAATGAGACAGCCATAAAAAGCTGACACAGGCCAGGCCATAAGTGAAAGGCCTGGGCGAAGCCAGAACTTCGCAAATCTCAAATGAACGAACCATCTGGCAGTCTGGTTCCATTCCCTCTGACCTATTGAGGAGAGTGGTTGTCCCTCTCTGGGAGGAGAAAGGGGATCGATGGGACTGTAACAAATACCATGGCATCACCCTACTCAGAATACCAGGCAAGGTTTTTGCCCACATTCTTTTGAAATGGGTTCGTAACCACCTACTAAGGCTCCAGAAACGGATTAGTCTAGAGTCACTCCTGGCAAGTCTACAAAACACTCATAACACTCTAAGTCATTGTAGAACACTGAGTTTGATTGTGCACAACTTGCAGCCTACAATGACCTCAAGAAGGCTTTTGGCAAATCACTATGGGAGATCCTAAGACACAGATTATTGGTTTAATAGCAAGCCTATATACTTGTAGTGTAAGTGCTGTAAAGTTGGATGGGGGCCTGTCAGCTTCTGTCAATTCTGGGGTGAGGAAAGGCTGTGTCCTTGCACCAACATTTTCAACATTTACATGGACTGGATATGAGTAACACTGGGCAATATCAAGGTCACCGACCGTGAGTTTGCTGACAATGTTGCTATCCTATCTGAGTCTCTGGAATCACTTCTGGTGGCTTTTTACGCATTCAGCAATAAGGTGAAGCCCTTGGGCCTAGAGGTCTCCTGGACCAAGACCAAGATCCACGATTTTGGGGGCCTGTTAGGGGAACCTGTTCATCAGTTGATACATGCTTGCAGTGAGGACAGTGAAGTCACAAAGAGCTTTACATACCTTGGTAGCATAGGTCAAGTCTCTGAGATGCTAGCATTGAGAATAGCCAATTCTATGGCAGGAGAATGAGGAATCTTTTGGGAAGATCTCAATTTAAATCTCACCAAGGTTCTAGCTATGGACTTCCCCCCCCCCCCCCAGGACAATCGAATAAAGTGGTCAGAAGGGCAGGGGGAAAGATCCGAAGCAGTGAGTAGTCTTCCCCGGCAGCCTCGATCTTCACTGCAGAGTTACACATCATCCTTGCAGCATTCGAGATAACTAGAGACCTTAGGGACCATTCTTTTGTTATTTATTGCGACTCTCATAGTCATGCAAGCAATCAAGATCTTAATCTAATCACATCCAGTGGTAAGGGAGGTTCAAGACTGGCTTGCACTGATGTCAGCACATAAGATGCTTTGGTTGCTAGTGCATGTTGGTATCAGTGGGAATAAGTGAGCTGATCGATGGCCAAAGCAGCTGTCGCTCAGCCTTGTGATGCTCGTTTCTCTTCTCACACACCGATTGAAACCCAACATCAGAAGTTGTCTTCGTGATAAATGGAAAGAGAAATGGAGGCATACTGTGAGAGATTAGAGATGACCTTGGCAGTTGGGTGACCAGCATCCATCCCATCCAACAAGTAGTTGTGTTAACAAGACTGTGAACTGGCACACAAGATTGACTCATGGGCAAATAATGGCTAAAAATGAAGCACATTGTGAGGTATGCTAAGAGCCATAAATGGTCACATATGTAATCGAAAAGTGTGCATCATTCTCAGACCAAGGACATTGTACCAGTCTCCCCATATACACTGAAAATGTATTGGGGGGGAATTGTGACATAGACAGCTCGGCAAACCATGGCATCTCATGGTCCTGCATAGTCCGAGAGAACTCTGACACCCCTCCCCGGGTCACAGGGGGCCAGCCCGGGGCCTTCCTGGTGACTTCTTCCGGCAGCTAGCCTGAGCTTTATCCCCAGAGTGAAAGGGGATCCTTGGCCCAGGGATTTGTGCTCCCTTCCAGGGTAATGGAACCTCCGCCTAGGATAAGGGCTCCTTGGCAGCACGTGTCAAAGCTGCCCTCTCACCCATGAGGACGGCCATCCACAGCAGCTAGGGTCAAGGCTGGCCCTCTGCCCAGGGGAAAGGGCGATCAGCAATCTGGATATTCACAGAAACCCAGATCAGAATTAATAAAAACCACGAATATAACGAAAGCAGTGAAGACAAAGCAACAGCTTGACCATACTGCTGAACACGATCCTATGCTTTATTAAAAAAACAAAAAAACATCAGTATGGTTGCTTTGTGATTGAATATGGAAACTGTAACAGCCCGGATAAAATCGACAACACCTACAAATAAATTATATGCATATCAGACTCTAGGAGAATAGGAAACATGACTAAGGACATTAAAAGTATGACAAACTTCATAGTCCCTACATGATCGAGCAGTGCTTAGAAAGGACAATATAGAGTTTGTTACAACACAACAGACACTCCTGCCATTAATTGGTCTCTGCCACCAAAGAAAATGGACATCTCTAATTCTTTGGCAATCATACAAAAAACAAAAACACTAGACACCTTCCTTTGGGCAATCAAAATCTTTTTGAAAATATAACTGATTTATTGATCAGAATGCTCTCCAAAAAAACTATCTACACTAACAGTTTAATTAGCCAAGGTGTAATGCCTCCCAGCCGTAGGAATGCAGAAAGGAGGCATCCATCACAACAGTTTCGACCCTATCCCATCCCAACATCCAGTCTGCCAACCCTTGCCCATCATCTGTTGCCTACCAGTCTTCCCTTCACATCCCTGAATGCCCCTAACTTCACCCCCTGCCTACGGAAGGCGCCTTGCCACGGTGGGGGGGGGGGGGGGTTGAGGTCCCAATGATCTGGTGAGCCGGAGCAGAGGGATACCCATACTGGAGGGGTCACCAGTGAGGGATGAGACAAAATGGCTTTCTGGTGCACCAAGGCCTGTGAGAGGGGATGGTTCATTCACCCCTGGTTCATTCCATCGTGGAACAGGGAGAACTCTCCCATGTGTGTTGCTGTCCATGGCATAATAGTGGCTGCGTATATTTCCTCCTTACCCTGTGGCCATTGGGAGATTTGAGCCTCAACTATAGCTTCCCCGTTGGTCTCCATGGTGGGTGGGGGAGTGAGGAAATGAAGAATTCTAATTTGTATGAGTACTACAAAATTATAAAGATCTAGCTCTCTCCCTGAAACCTATGCAATCCCTGACCATTCCCTCTAGTACATCACTTGTCACTCTGGAACCTTTCCGGTTTCCAAAGGGCAAGAATGGGAATCATAATGGTTCCCGGGCTCCAAAACTGGTAAGAAGGAGAAAATCTCCTCAATTATTAAGGAAATCTTACCTGGTAAATATAAAAGTATTCAATAGTAAGTACCTAGTAGTGAAGACCATGATGGTGTATCAAACATGAATCTGATATCTTGAAATACATTGGAAAATAGTTGAGGTATGTCAACGTGATCCTCGCATCACCCCACAGCGAGATGGTAACCTGATAGTTGAGGTTTTATCACCAGATGAGAGTGACTGTTTGCGTGCTGTTAGAGGAACTAAAGGATTTTAATGTAATGGCAGTAAAACATCTTAAGAAGAAAGTTGATGGTTGGAACAGTCGACACCAGCTCTCCTAACTTTTAAACACATTAGTCCTTCCAGAATCAGTTAAGGTGGCATAGTACCATCTCAAGGTAAAGCCATATGCGGTGCTTTCACTGCCAGGGTATGGGCTTGGACCCAACTCTTGCCGTTTTAAGGAAAATGGACAACCAAGAGTATGAGATGACAACTGTCCAGGTCCAATATGCTGTTACCACTGCAAATAAGCTCATGAAGCTTCTTCAAAGCAATGTGGAAAAGAAGTATTAGTAATAAGGAGCAAGGAGAAAGATAGTTTTCCAGAGGCAAAGCAACGTGCCCGTGTGCTATTTGCACAGCCAGGTAAGTCCTTTGCTTCGGTTCTAGCCCATCCTCCTTCCCACCAACCGTTGCCCTCTGGTGCTTCTTACGCCACACACTCTGCCACTTCCTTTAAACCTCAGACCTGAAACTGCTTCTGGTGAATTGTTCCACCAGAAACAGAGTAGGAGTGAGGGGTCTATTGAGGGGACTCCCCCTCCCAAAGTAAGGTCTTTGGAGCCACTCAGTTAAGGCTCCAGAGACCTCAACGGTGGACAGCTCTAGCTACTACCACATCCACAGGAGCCTTCTCTGCTAGGCAGAATGCCCTGAAGCAAAGGCTCAGGTATGCCTTTGACCCCAGGAAAGAAATCCTGAGCTTGTTCAAAAGACTCCTCTCAGAGTGGGGTCTTTGGAGCCGTAAGCAAGGCCCCAGGGCCTCAATGGTGAGAGCTCCAGCTGCTACACATCCACAGGGGCCTCCATGCTAGGCAGAATGCCCCTGAAGCAAAGGCTCAGGTCTGTCCTTTGCCCAGACAAAGAATCCCGAGCCTGTTAAAAGGAGGCCTGTGGAAACTAGTTCCATGGGTAAACAACCCATCAAAAGATTCTCCCAAGATCCTGGAAAGGGACAACCTAAAGGTGTGGGGCAAACCTTGACCACAGGTGCTGCCAAACACCTTATGAAAAGGTAGTTTTAAAGAACTGGATACCCTAATCCAATGGAACTGTCAGGGAATTCATGCAAAATAGGAACATCTGATAGCTTCATGTAACCCAGTTTGTGTATGCTTACAAGAGATTATGACCAGGGACAGCCTCCACCTGCAGGTGAAGGCTGTGAGAATAGGCTGACACTACCTTACACTATTGTATCTGTATACCTTTCCCCCACATAATCTCAACATAGATGATTTGGAAGATCTACTTGGACAGTTGCCACACCCATTTTTACTCTTGGGGAGATTCAATGGTTAGCATCACCTCTGGAGAAACACTTTGTGCAAAACTCGAGGAAGGGACTTGGAGTTCTGTTCTTAAGAGTAGATGCAGTTTAC
>NW_023643466.1:0-9213 GCF_015228065.2 Penaeus monodon | reverse complement strand
ATTTTTAATTTTATATATATTTTTAATAATATCCCCCCCCCCCCCCCCTTTAATATATATATATTTTTATATATATAATATAAAATATATTATAAAAAAAAGGGAAGAGGAGAAGAAGAGAGGGGGAGAAGAGAGGAAGAGAGAGGAAGAGAGAGGGGAGAGAGAGGGAGGAGAGAGGAAGAGAGAGAAGGTTCAAATAAAAAAGAATACTTTAAAATACGATGTTCTTAGAATTTTCGATTATTTTGACAAAAATAAAAAAACGTCAAAACATCTTTGTTTTAAAAAATTTTTTTATTATATTCATCCCTTTTTATATTTGTCAACATGAATATGCTCTATATATATTTATATATATATATATATATTATATTATTTTTATATATATATATAAAATATATTATATTAATAATATATAATATATATATATAATTATATTATATTTTAATATATTATATTATATATAATATTATATATTATATATGTAAATACATATATATATATATATTATATAAAAATATATATATATATATAATATATTTTAAAAGTATCAATATAAAGGCACGGTGGCCCAAAATAGTTAGAGCGTCGAACTCACATTGCACGACGGCAATCTGATTCGGGGGTTTAGGTCACCCCGGCGCTTTGTTCCTTGGTAAGGAAATTCCCCCGATTCCCTACCTAGCCAAGTCAGTGCTGGTCCCCCCCCCGGATAAAATAGAGAGAATGTTTAAAAAAAATTAAACCGGCATTTCGGGGAAGGAACTGGGGACCCTACCACGTATCACTAAAGAGCTCACAAATGAAAAACAAAATTTAAGATCATGTTGTGACCCCAGCTCAGACTAAACCTACCGTTAAAAAAAGAATTATATTATATATATATATATATTATATATATTATAATATATATATATATAACAATGATACATATGAAATTAATTTAATAAAATATATATATATATATATTATATATATATATATTTTATATATAATATAGGGGGTGTGTGTGTGTGTGTGGGGTGTGTTTTGTGTGTTTTTTGTGTGTGTGTATGTACAACACACACACACACACTGAAAGAGTCATGAACTCTGGTACAGGGGCTTTGCAGGGGTAGTGATACTGATATAACGGGGGATTTTTTGAAAAGAGTTCAACAAAAAGGGGGAACACACGAGCGTTTTAAAGGGTTTTAAAGTGGGTTCATATGCCAGGTCCACCCACTCGGAGGGGGAGGGCTAGGCCGACCTTACCACCCCCGGGCGGTAAGCCAATGATCTAACTACCCCTTCCCGGGTATAGTAAGACCGCCCCGTTCCCGGAGTGACTAAAGCGTGGAGGAAGTATGGGGGGAGCGGGGTGAGGTCCCCGGTCCCGTCTGCTCCCTCGTAATGGCCAGAATAGGCATATTCAAAAAGTCATTTTTTTTTACAAATAGAACACATGGTTTCCAAGCCCAAATTTTAAAACCCATCAACTCAGTGGGGCGTAGAGAAATTATTCGACCTCGCCCCCCCACAGTTCGTGCTTAGCGCCCGGCGGGGTAAGGTTGCCTACCCTTCGCCTTCAGGCGGGTGGGTGACATGACCCGCGCTCATCATTTTTCCTATAGACATTATCTGGTGTTTTCCCCTTAGTGTTGAACTCTTAGCAATAAAGATTTTCCCCCGTTATACAGTATCTCTACCCCCTCAAACCATGAAACGGGTTTTTCTGTACTCATAATAACACACACACCAACACACAAAACACACACACACACTATACCACTACACTCTTTGAATTAAAAGTTTTTTATTTTCTTCATACATTTTCTAAATTTGTCAACAACAGGGTTTTCATATATAATATATATATAAAAATATATATATATATATTATATATAATATATAAAATATATATATAATAATAATAATATATATAGAGAGAGAGAGGAGAGGGGGAGAGAGAGAGGAGAGAGTTTTGTGTTTTTTTTTTTGTTTGTGTTGGTGTGCTGGTATGCGTTATATCATTCTACATACATACATATATAAAAGTATATAATATATAATATATAAATAATTTAATATATAATATTTTTAATGAAATATATACAATATATATTATTTTTAATACAATATATTATATATATATTATATATATACAATATATCTATATTTTATAAAATTATTAAAATTATTATATAATATATAAATATATTTATATATATATATATATGTATATATATGTATATGTTTTTTTAATAAAAAAAATATATATGAAATTATCTATTATATTATTTATATATATATTTTTAAATATATTATTTTCATATGTATTTTAAATTTATAAAATAAATATATATTATTAAAATTATATTATATATATTATATATATATATATTATTATAATATATATATATATTGTGTGTGTTTGTGTGTGTGTGTGTGGTTGTGGGTTGTGTTGTTGTGGGGGTTGGGGTGTGTGTGTATGTGTTGTGAGTAGATTATATATTATAATATTTTAATTTATTTTATATATATAATATTAATATTTTATATTATATTTATTGTGGTTGTGTGGGGTTTGGTGTGGTTAAGAGGGATAATTCTATTTCGTTACAGGATGTGGATATTCTTTTTCTTTTCCCAGTGGACCACTGGCTTTTTTTTGCCGTGGACCCAAAAATGTCCCAAAAAGAACCACCCGCTCAGCGGGGGCGGGGGTCACATTTATATCTCCCCTCTTTTTACCGAGAGTTTTGTAACTACCACCGCACTAAGGTCAGCTCCGCCCCTCTCTCCGGGCGTGACCGTGCCCTCCGCGCCCCCCTTTAACCTTAACTAAAACATGTCTGTTTTTAACTGCGTGGGGGTCAACTCTCAGAAATAAAGAGTAAGCGAATCCCGTATAAATCCCCCTGCAGCAATGTAATTGGGTTCAAAACCGTTAAAAGTGGGGGCCCGGGGGGCCTGCGTCCCCGGTCGCAGCATGAACCAAACCCCGAAGAAAACCCGCTCGACCGCTTCAAGACATGGCTAAGAAAAAACCGTAAGAACACTTTTGGGCCCCCTTCTTTTTCTTTTCCCCTTCCTTTCTCCCAACATTGTTAGCCTTTGTTTTTTTTGTTGGGTTAAAGGTGCTAAGACCAAAAGGGACGTTCTCCACTTTCTTCCACCCCAGATCGTATTTCCGTGCCTCGAGATGTGTCAAAAACTGAATATTTGTGTTAGTTAATAATTTTTTTCTTCGTTTTTTGAATTTTTTATTTTTTCATCTGCAAGAATTTAACGCGTTCGTGATTTTATTTCACAATATCATTCATTTTTTTTTCGTTCAACCCCCGCGCCGACTACTTCCCTTTTTTTTCTTTTGCGGGCAATTTGGATTAGAAAAGGTTGACCCGACCTCATTTCTTTTTTTCCCCGGGCGGGGGCGGGTGGGTGTTTCAGATGATCTTTTTACATTGCTTTTTGGGTTTACACGTTCTTGGGGCTAGAAGAAGTATGTAACGGAAAATTTTATTAAATTTATTATTTAATATAGCTTGGTCTTTCCCCCATACTAGTGCACAGGGTTGCCTATTGCCCCGGGGTTGCGTAAAAAGCCAATAGATCTGCGCTCCGTCGTTCGGAGTAAAATTATTTGTTCGTTTGGGTCCCCTTTTATCGGTGTGACCGCGGTTACTCCGTTTAATTAAGTAGGACTAGGGTTTTAAACTAGAACATTATTTGCTTATTAACACACCTTTTCCCCTCTTTAAATGCTTTTTTGTTTTGGGTACCCCCCCAAAACGTTTTGTGGATTCGTGAATTATATATCTTTGGAATTTGCGAGCGCCCATTACAGATAGCAGGAGAGCAGGGTATTTTTCCTGGGTCAGTGCTTTATCATTTCGGCATTTTGGGGATAGGATCCCCCCCTTATGAGTTTTTTTGAAGTCTGACGTGCAAGCTAGACATGACTCGGCAGTTCAGATTTCTACCCCCAGAAGATTTCCGAAAAAAAAAAAAATTGGCGAAATACCTCATGTCACCATTCATTTATGCGTACATTCTGTCGTATCATTTATGTTGAATTCAATGTGGGAGTTGAAAAATTTAAATAGCTAGCATTTTAATTTTCTTCGTTTTTTTTTTAGTGAAAGTTTAAAATTTGGTTTGGATTCTTCTCTGGTGGGTCACTCTCGCTTCCCCCTCATTAACGCAGCTGTCATCACACACCATACACAACACCTTTTACCCAACTCACACACGCAGGGCAAAAAACACGACCCCTTTTTTATTAAAAAGGTGGTTGCTGTTAGTGCCGCGTAAAGATTTTTTATGTATCTCTTTAGCCCGCAATTTTGTGTCGTGACGGGGGTTCGTACATAAAGTACAAGTTTCTTTATTTCTTATCTGGGACGATATGTTCAAAAGACTTCGCGGATCGCCCATGTCGTTCCTTATCTATTTCATATCTATCAGAGATGGTGGGAGTTAAAAAGGGCTATGCGGGACCCCTACTGAATCTCCCCTTTTTTATTTTCTTTTCCTTTTGAAAATAAAACACAAATGAAAAAAAAGACGAAAAATAAGTTAAAAACCAAAATTAAAAACCGAAAAATTTTTTTTGAATAACCGGCTAGTGGTATTACCACCCCCTCTTTTCTGTTTCCTTTCTTTTTTTTTTACTCGGCCCTTTCGTGTATGATTGGCTCCCCGACTTTTTATTTTCGTGGACCGACACGGCAGAAAGGGGGACCCTTAGGAGCGTGGAAAAGGGCGTCATCAAGATCGCCCTAGGGCCCCGGACCCAAATTTTCGTTTAGAAAATACCAGTCGCCCCCGAAAGCTTTCATAGGCGAGCCCGGGGGACGCCGCAGATCCGGTCAAATCCAGGAGTCGTAGGCAGGTATAAGCCGCCCCCAGATCCGCCCCCGCCCCCACGCCTGTAGATCGGACGAAAATTCGAGGGTGTGGGCGCGAGAAGGGCCTGGACGAGATCTGTGAGGACGTGTGGACGAGGACGGCCGAGTTGGCCTGGGGCCCGGGGCTACGAGGAGGTCAAAAGAAACGAAGTCAAAGGGGGACCTGTGCGAGACTTTTGAGGGGGGTGTGGATAATCGAGGCGAGCAGATTTCACCAGGGGCCCGGGGTGAGGACAAAATGGCGAGCAGCCACGAAGTTGAACCAAAAACGAAGCACGAGAACGGACGACCACCAAGTAGGGCACCCTTGAAGGCGCCCCGAGGGGGGGCGCGAGTAGGGGGCCGACAATTAAGATGTGGATAATTCTTTTCGTTACAGGTGTGATAATTCTATTTCTATTCCAGTGGACCACGGGCTGTTTTTCCTGGATCCAAAATTCCCAAAAAAAACCCCCCCGCTCAGCGGGGGCGGAGGTCACATTTTAACTGACCTGTTTTTACCGAGAGTTGTGCTAAATACCCCCGCACAAGGGCAGCTCCGCCCTCTCCCGGGGAGCTGACGTGACCTCCGCGCGGCCCCATAACCCCTATAATAAACATGTCGTTTCTTATAGCTGGTGTCAAATTCAAAATAAAGATCAACGAATACCGTAAATACCCCCGCCCAATGTAATTGGGTTCTTTCCGTTAAGTGTGTTGGTGTGTTGTGTGGTTTTTGTGTGTGTGTGTGGTTTTTGGGGTGTGTATGTATTGTATGTGTAGGTTGTGGTGTGTGTGTGTGTGTGTGGTGTGTGTGTGGTGTTGTGTGTGTGTGGTGTGTTTGTGTGGTGTGTGTGTGTGTGTGTGTGGTTTATATATATACATATATATTTTTTATTTATCCCATATATATAAAAATAATTATATATAATATATATATATATATATTAATATTATAATATATTTATAACTACATATAGTATTATATCCGTGTGGCCCCGGGGGTAAAATAGGCCCAAACGACCCCGCGTTCGTAAGAGGCGCTAAAAGAGGTTGGCGGGGGAAGGGGGCACCCGGGCCGAAAAAAAACCCCCCCAAAGCCAAACATGATCGGAGAATCGGGAATGCAGAAGAGCTAGGGGTCCCCCGCAGGCGCGGTCGGAGCCGCCGTGATCGGCGACAATGGAAAGGGGCTCGTATCAAGACGGATCGGCTAAAGAAGCAAGCTAAAGGGGAAGAAGAAGAAGGGCAGGGAAAAACCCCCGGGAAAAAACTAAAACGGCCCCCCAAATTTTGGGGAAACGAGACTGGTAAGGAAAGGAGACTTTTGACTGATGGAAAGACGGAGTATAACATCCTATCGACAGGAGCCAAGGGGAAAGGGGGAAAGGGCCAGAGAAATGGTAAGGGGTACAAGATTTACACGTAGGAACGACACTAAAAGGGAACGGGTGGGGGGATAGTCTGCCCCTGAATGAGGAAAGGGGTGCTGCGGTTCCCCGGGAAAATTGACGTGTGAGTGGATGAAGGGAAGTGGGAACAAAACCGGTGAATCGTATGTGCTACGCACCAAAAGTGGCTGGCGATGGGGAAAAAAGGAAGACTCTGGGAACAGTGGGCGAGGTCATGGTAAAGACCCCCAAGAATGAGAGAGTCTGGATTGGGCAGTTGAATGGCTGGGGGGTGGAGGCAAGGGATTGGAGAAAACATCGGTAAATTGGGTTTGGAACGAGGAACAAAGAAGGGAGACCCCTAGCTTGGGGCGGCAAACAACCTGGGGGGTCAAAAACACCTTTTCAAGAAGAAGGGACTCGGGGAAAGATCACCTACACAATGGTGGTGGAATCCCAGGGGATATGTCATATGCAGGAGAATGAGTGAAAAGAGTACAGGACTCAAGGTGCTGCCAGGGGAACTTTGCGAAAGCAAAAAGGGGGCACTGACAGGGGACCATAAAAAAAAAAAAAAAAAGGGAAGAAAAAGGAAAAAAAAAACAAACAGGAGCACGGGGAAAAGTTTGTGGAGAAGGTCGGGGAAGGGTAGGAAGGCAAGCAGAAAAGACTTGGGCGGAGTCCAGCGGGTGCTGACTAGACGGAAAGGGGTCCTTGGCGTGACATCTGAAACCAGGAAAAAAGGGAAGAGACTGGTGGGGGGGAGGGGAAGTCCAAGACCTTTTTGAAAAAAAAAGAAGGGGGCGAAGAAAAGAAGATTGAAAGATGTGAAAGGACAATCAAAAGGGTACAAGGCGGCAAAACAAAGCTGGAAGAGGCTGTTGCAAAACCCAAATCGGAAAAAGGAAAAAGTCTTCGACAGTCTAAAGGGGAAGGGGGAAGGGCCCAAAAAGGAAAAGCGTGGATTGCAAAACAAAAGAACCAGAATCCCAAGATGTCTATCGGGACAAGCAGATGAAAAAAACAGACGGACGTTACTGACGGAAGAAAGCGATATAAAGGGAAAAAGATGGAGGTCGTTTTTTGAAAAACGTAAATGTGGAGAACGAAAGAATCGACAGAACCGGGGAAGAAAGGCAGAGACTGAGGTGAGGAGATAAGAGAAGAGGAGGTTGTGAAGGGGTCTGAGGAAGAGAAAAACGGCAAAGGGGACAGGACCGGGCAACATCCCCGTGGAAGATGGGGGAGTATGGGGCCCAGCAGGCGGAAAATACTCCTGGAAATCTCACCCGGAATTTTGGGAAATTTAGAGAAGCCAAGAGTGGAGAGCAGCACGCTAATACCGATATTCAAAAAACAAGGGGGCCCTCCAGGAAAGTGGTAATACCCGGGGGATCAAAAGTTCCCACCGAAAAATGGGAAAAGGTCATCGATGAAAAGAGGGCGATCGTGACGATTTCGGAGCAACAGTTCGGTTTCATGCAGGGAGGTCCACGACAGACGCAAAATTTTCGCTGAGACAAAAGATGGAGAAATCAAGGGGCAAAGGGAGTGCACAGTGTCTTCATTGATGGAAAAGGCGTACGAGAGTAATAGACGGAGGGGTTTAACTGCGAGTGAAAGAGGTGGCAGAAGTACGCGGATAATCCAAGACTGTACGAAGGCAGACAACGAAGGTGAAGTCCATAGTGGGGAACCAGGGAAATTTTTAATCAAAAAGGGGGGTTTCACCAGGGGTCCGCATTAGCCCCCTTTTCTTTGCATTGGGCATAGACTGCCCGACGGTAGCATCCCAAAGGACGCACCATGGGATTGATGAGCAGACATTTGCACTCAAGGAGAACGAATGGGAGGTGGAAAGAGGTTGGAACAGGGAGAAAGGCAATGGGAAAAGGGGAGGCATGAAGGTTAGCAGACAACCGAGTACCCCGCGGGGGAACAAAAGCCAGAGGGGAAAGTGAGGGTGCAGGGAGCGAAGCTAAACCCGGGCCAAGAATTTAAATACCTGGGCTCCCCGGGGCAGTGTGACGGGGGGTGGATAAGGAAGTAGGGAAGGGATCAGGGGGGTTTGGAACCATGGAGGGAAAATTACTGGAGTACTCTGTGACAGGAAGGGACCCCAAAGTTGAAGGGCGATCCACAAGACCTGGTCAGGCCCGGAAAAGTATCGGGAAAGGAAGCGTGGGGGGACGAAAGGGCCCGGAGGCAAAGATGAAAGGGGGCAGAAATGAGGATGCTAAGGATCGCGTGGGGGAAAACAGGTGGTAAAAAACCGCAACACAACGATCAGAGAGCCATTTGGAGTAGGAGAGCCGGGAGAAACTGGGGAGTGCAGACTCAGGGGCTGGGACACTACAAGGAGAGGGACGAGTACTGGGCAAGAGGGTGGGGGACTGGGGGTTGGAGAAAAAGAGGGGAAGACCGAAGAGGAGAGGGGGGATTGCTCAAGGAGGGGCATGGGGACGGCGGGAGTGACGGGGGGGGGGCCCCGGGAAAGGGGGGAGTGGAGGGGGAGTCCCACCGGGGGACCCCCGTTGAAAATGGGACAAAAGCTGAGAAAAAAGAAGAAGAAGATAATGTTTTATAATATTTATACAGATTATATTAATATTGACTATATAAACAATGACATTACATATACACACAATATGTTAGCGAGGAGTTTCTTAGTTCAGTTATTTGCACCAGATTGAACGAGAGAGAGTGCCTACTGGAGGGTCTGCTTGTTGGGTTTATTAAGGAAGGTAGATAGACGTAAGACCCCAGGAGACCTCTGTGTTTTTGGGGCGAGGACGAGGTGGTGGGGCATTATCCTGTCTGGTACGTCTGTCTACCCCATCTCTCTTTTTCCGTCTAAGAAATATCCTTTCAGAGCCGGGTTCTGTCGAGGGCAGTGCTTTTTTCCGTCATAGAATTTCAAAAAAAAAGCAAGAGGGCACCCGGGGTGGTTT
>NW_023643465.1:15000-38696 GCF_015228065.2 Penaeus monodon | reverse complement strand
TTTAAAAAACCCCTTTAACCCCTTAAAAACCTAACCCAAAAAAAGATTTTTAAAATTTTTTTTGTAACCCCCTTTAACCCCGAAAAAAACCAAAAAATACCCAAAAAAAATTCCTAACCCAACCCTCCAAAATTTTTTTTTTTAAAAAAAAAAAAAAAAACCAAAAATTTAAAAAACTAAACCAAAAAAAGAAACCCCTTTTTTTTTTTTTTAAAAAAAAAAAAAAAAAAAAAAAAAAAACGAAAACTAACAAAATTTTAAACTATTTATAACTACAAACACTCACCCCTTTAACCTAAAACCAAAACCAAATTTTTTAAAACTTAACTAACTAAAAATAAACAAACCCTATTTAGCTAAATAAATTTAAAAAATAAAATTTTTACAAACCCTAGTAAAACTAAATAATCTAACCAACTAAATAATTAATCCTAAAGAGTGGGCTGAAAAAAGAAAAAATTAAGAAAAAACCCCTCCCCCCACCCTCCGTAAAAAGGGGGAAAAAAGCTTATCCCACGCTACTTTTTTAGGGTTTTATAATAAAATAAATTTAAATATAAAAAAAATTATATATTTTTTTAATGGGTTGGGTTTGCGGTGGTGGGGGTTGGTGTTTTTGGGGTGGGGGGTGGGGGTTATGGGTTGTTTGTTTTGTTGTGTGTTATGGAAATATATATATATATTATATATATATATTTTAATTTATATATATTAGTTGTTTTTTTGTTTTTGTGGTTGTTTTTTTTGTTTTTTTTTTGGTTTTGTGGTTGTTTTTTTTTGTATAAATATTATATATATAATAATATTATATATATATATTATATAATATAAAAATATAATTTAAAATAATGTAATTTTTAAAACAACCAAAAAAAAAAATATAAAAAAAAACAATTAAAAATTTTATTCCATTTATTAGATTATATGAAAATTTATATATTATTTTATATTTATATTTATATATTATATATTATTATATTATTAAAATTACATAGAAAAAAAAACACAATAATACATATATATTTTACCTTTTATATTTATATATATATATATGTTACATTATATATATATATATAATATTATTAAAATTTACTTAATTTCATATATATATTTTTTAATATATATATATAATATATATATTATAAAATATTATATTATATATATTAATAATATAATATATATATAATATTTATTTGTGTGTGTATGTGTGTTTTAAAATATTTTATCCTATATATAACTAATATATTATAAAATTTTATAATATTATATTATTCATATTAATATAATATAAACCCCGCGGTGGCCGAGTGGTTTGAGCACGGATCAGATTGCACGACGGCAATCTGATTTCGAGGGTTCGAGTCACCGGCCGGCGTTGTTCCCTTGGGGCAAGGAACTTCACCTCAATGCCTACCTCGGGGGGGTGGGCAACCAGTAAAGCAGTGCCGGGTAAATAGAGAGGGTGACCGATAAAAAACCCCGGGGCGGAAGGCAATGGCAAACCACCGCTCTAAATTGCAAAGAAAATAGGGAAATCCAGTCGCCACCCCCTGGGGGGGACGGGGGAAAATAATTATATAAAAATATATATATTAAAAATAATATAAAATATATATTATTATTATATATATATATTACTTACATATTTATATATAGCACACAACACACACTACAAGTATATATATATATATATAAAAAATATATATATTATATAATATATATATATATAAATATATATGTGTGGGTTGGGTGTGTGTGTGTGTGGTGTGTGTGTGGTGTAATATATAAGATGTGAAATACAATATATATTAATATATAAAATTAATATTAAATATATATTCATACATTTATCTATTCACCTTACAACACAACACACACAAGCAGATACACACAACGCACACACACACACACACGCACCACACCACCGCAACAGCACCACACACACACATAAACACACATTTCCATATAAATTTTTATATTTATATTAAATAATTAATTTATATATATATTATATATGTATGTATGATATTATAGGTATTTTTGTTTTGTGGATGTATGCTTTTTTTTCGAGTTGTGTTTTGTGTCCGTGGGGTGTTTTGGGTGAAAAAGCAAACCCGGATAACAGATGTCCTGAAGTTGTTTAGAGCGAGTAAGATGACAGCGTGTTTGCTTTTCTTGCTGCTTTGCTTTTCATTAGATTATTTTGCTGCCTTCATTATTTCCCTTCTCATCATTTCATATCTCATTATTACCCTAATCTCATCAAATTATCACAATCATCAGTTTAAAATTTAAAAATCATTATCATTATCATCATTATCATTATCTTCATTATTATCGTCATCAGGTTAGAGAGAGTTAGAAAAAGTGGAAGAAAGAGGGAAAGGGAAAAGATGTAGGGGAGGGGAGGGAAAAAGAGAGAGACAGAGAGAGAGCAAGAGAGAGAGAGAGAGAGAGAGAAATCGAAACAGAAAAGCAGCAACGTTGCCCCGAGTTGCAGAGCGAGCGGCGCCAGTGGGGCCGGGGGCGCAGACACGTGGCGCCAGGGGGGAAAAACACTCGATTCAGAGGCCGAAAAAAAAAAGGGGGGGGGAATTTATAGCCTTTTTTTGACGAAATGTTTTTTCATAGTGATGGTGATGATGATGCTATGAAAGGCAAGGGTGATGATGAGGGGAAAGTGAAAAGGGGATGATGGATGTTTTGGGTGGATAGAATAGAGTGTAGTGATGATTTGAGGTGATGATGATGTGTGTAGGGACAATGATGATGATCAGGGTTGTGATGTGATGAATAGAGTGATAGTGTGTTATGAGGTGATGATGATGGTGTGTAAGGACAATGATGTGATTATGGGATGATGGCGATGAATAGAGTGATAGTGTTTGGTGATGAGATGAATAATGAGTAAATTTTTGATGGATGATGGGTGAAGGACATGATGATGATTTGGTGATGATGATGATGAATAGGGTTAGTGATGATTATGGGGTGTGGGTTGGTAATGGGGATAGTGCAGAGAGGTGATGATGATGGTGATGGTAAAGGTGTTATGATACGAATTTGGGGTTTAGGGGAAATATTTTGTTACTGATGAAGGGTATGGAATATGGCGATGGTGAGTATGGTGATAATGAGGGTCTTTAGATGAGGGTGATGATGGTGATGAGGTGATGATAATGACAACTAAATCTAATCTAGGGATTATAAGGTGACGAAAAGGGTGATGGACGATGGTGAGAGGTGATAGTAATTTTTTCATGATGATGATGATGATACGAGTTAGTGCTGTTGCTGAAATTTGACGAAATGATAAAAAAAAAAATGAGGAGGTGTGAGAGGATGATAGTATGGTGATAATAGTGAAGGAAAATCATAACGTAATATGACGCAACCAAAAAAACCCGGGGCCAGTCGCATTAATGCAAGTCACGTTCCGACGTTTTTCACTGATATTATATTTTCCAAGAGCATGTCATATGTTAATTTTGCGTTTTATTGCTTTTTATCATCCAGAAGAAATAAGTTTTACTGCTGGTAAAATAGATTCTAAAACTCCGTTTAATTCCAAATTTTTTAAAAGCAAAAAACGAATCGCGGTCTTTGTCAAAAAAGTCGACAAAATGCCAAGGCAGAGGCGCCATTTTTTTTTTGCTGCGTTTGGTAAAAATAAGTTAAATGATAAAAATATAAATAAGAAAATGGAAATAATTATTCAACATGCCCTTTGTGGCCGGGGTTGATTTATGTTTTTAAAAAAAAAGTATTTATATATTTTTTTCTATATATATATAATTATATATATATATATATTTATATATATATTTAAAAAATTTTTACATATTTATATATATATTATGTGTTTTTGTGGTGTGTATGTGATGTGTGATGGCTGTATTGTGTAGGTGTGGGGAAAAAGATCAAAGTTTTGAAATATGGTTTTATAGACGAGATACTTTAAAAAGGGACAGAAAAAAAAGAATGATAAGTGCGAGAAAAATAAATGTAAAGACCCTGTTGGACATTTTGAAAAAAAGGGAAAATTAATTTTAGGGGTTTATGTGGAGAAGAAAAAAATTTTGAAAAAAACTTGCGACAGGTGGTGATGGGAAAAACAGAGGAAGAGGAAACCCGAAGACAAGACTGAGCGACAACATAAGATTTTTGGGGTTGTCGATGGTAAAAGTGGAAAAAAAGCGTAAGATGGGTTTGAGTGGCAAAGGGATGGTGGAGAGGTCCACGCGCTAAACATGGATCCGTTATTGATGAAAATGATATGATATATGATGTATGTGTGTATGTGCTATTTATGTGTGGTGTGTAGTTGTGGCGGGTGGTGGGGGTGTGTGTGGTGGCATTATGTATGTGTAGTGTGCATATATTTGTGTGGTTTTTGTGTGAGTGTGTGGGGGTTGATGTGTGTGGTGTGCTAATGTATGTGTTGTGTTTGGTGAGTGTGTGTGTGTGAGTGTGTGTGTGTGTGCATATATGTATGTGTGCGTGAGTGTGGTGTGTGTGTGTGGTGCGTGGCTTTGTATGGTGTGTTGTGGTGGTGTGTGTGGGTGTGTGAGGTGTTGATGTGTAAAAAATGGCCGTGAGCGGGTAGAGTGTAGCCCGTCGGTCAGCATTATGCGGAAATCTTGGGAAGCTTTAAAAGGGAAAAACGGGACCTTTTGCTTGTTTGTAGATATATTTGAAATGGAGGAGGTACAACTGAGGCAGGGTTAGCCGGGTTAGCGGCTGTAGGTGTCTGTCTGTCGCTCGAAGGCGCCCCTTTTTTAACAGATTAAACTAGGAAACCACAAGGGTTGCGATGTACTCAGAAGTATGGAGGAGGGGATGTGATTTTTCCCGGGGAGGGCGTCGCGAGGGGGAAGGGCCCTGGGGATGTCGCGTCCGGTCAGTCTACAAAGGTTTTGGTATGTAGAGGTAGTTTTATTGTTTAAATATATAATTTTAAGTTAACAGTGCATATGGATGGCAATAGTAGATGTGGAAGGTGTTGCTACAAGGGGCCCCAGGGAAATCTGTGCTATAAGGGTTGTATGAAACACTCAAGATCCATTTGAGCACTCTGGGGGGATTTGGTTGAGGGAAATAGGCCATATGTGAAATAGGTTTTACGATTGGTTGTGTGTATTGTGATAGATGTATGTGGTGTGGGGTGTGGGTGCATATATGTATGTTGTTGAGTGGTGTGTTTTTGGGGTGTGTGGTCTGTGGGGTTTTGTGTGAGTGTGTGTGTGTGTGTGAGGCTTGTGTGTGTGTATGGTTGTGGTAATTATGAGTATGTGTGGTTGTGTGAGGAGTGTAGTTTCTGTGTGGTTTTAGTGTTTGTGGTATGCGTACAGGTGTAACTGTGCATGCTGTGGTATGTGAAATGTGTGTGGGTGTGTGTATGTGTGTGTACGTGTGTTGTTTATTGTGGTGTAAATTTGTGTGTTGTGTGCTGTACACACACACACACACACCACAATATATATAATATACATTGTGTGGTGTGTGGTGTGATTTTTGGTGTTTGTATTTATAATGTTTTATATATGAAATTATTAATTTAATGTATATTTTATTTTATTGTTTTTCTAAAAAATATGTTTTAATATATGTGTGTGTGTGTGTGTGTATAGTGAAGTTATTAAATAAAGTATAAAATAAATAAAGAAAAAAATTATTAACTATAAATAAAATATATAATATATTAAACACATACACACACACACAACACACTCAAAAACACACCGCGACACACCTACACACCCCACACACACCCCAATACCACCAGAAACACACCACACACAAAACACACACCACGCCCCCATATATAATAAATATTATTATATTATATTATATATATATATATATATAATATTTTAAAATTTTTGTAGATATTATTTTATATATATGCATACTACTACATCTTTTATGTTTTTTTTTTGTGTTGTAGGTATATATAAAATTTAATTAAATATATATATATATTATTATATATATATATATATAATATATATATAAATTGTGCATGGTGTCTGTATATATTTATATTAGTCTATTCTTCACCTCTCGCTATCTTTTTTTTTCTGTCATTATCTTCTATATAAATATATGTCTGTGAATTTTAAAAACATATAATTTTTAATTATATACATAGAATCATAAATCTGTCCCTCTCTTTTTTATCACCTTATGCCCTCATATGTTTTATGTATTGATATTTTTTTTTTTTTTTTTTTTTTTTTTTAAGTCCCGCCCCAAAACAAGGGTTGGCGATTATGGATTTCCATGATTTTTTGGGCTTTTTAGAGCGGTGGTTTGCCGTTGCCTTTCCGCCGGTGTTTTTATCGAGTTACCATCTCTTTTTCCCCGGTTCGCAACCCGGCATTACTTGGGCGGTTGCTACCCACGGCTAGGTAGGAAATCGAGGTAAAGTTCCTTCCCCAAGGGAACAAGCGCCGGGGGTGACTCGAACCCTCGAACTAGATTGCCTCGTGACAGTCTTGAGCCCGATGCTTAACCAAATCGGCCACCGCGACCACAGATATTGTATATTAGTATATTTACATAAAGTATTTTTTATATATATATATATATATATTTTTATGTATAATATAATATATATATGCTATATACATATATAATATGCAATAGTATATGAATATATACATATCTATATACATTATATCATCACATCATCAAGGAGCAACCCGAAGGGGGGCATGGCCGCATCCCCCCCTTTCCCTTTCCCAGCCACGAGGCCCCTCGAGGCGAGTTTCCAGGCAGGCACCCCCCCCCCATCTCAAATTCCTCGCGACAGGTCTCGTCGAGCTGCCCAAGCCATGATCTAGGCGTCCCAAGGCTCCTCCCCCCCAGGTTGTCTGCAGAGAGACAACCTGATGGGCAGGGTTTCGTCCATGGGGAGGCCACTAGGTGGCCATATAGCCTGATTTGGCTTTCCCCGGATTAGCAAATAACGGGTCCCAGCCAGTCCCCAGGTGTAACCCCCGGTTGGGATACATGGCCTGGGAGCTGTACCCCATGCCCGGCGAAGGGATTTGTTACAAAAGGCATCAAGGCAGCCCAAAGGGCCCTGGTAGCGCCGGTTTCGCTTCCAAAGAGCAAAACGGAAGTATCAGGCCTTAGACACGCAGCTTGGTCCTTCTGCATTACCGACATCTCCAAACGCCTTTTTGATCGAGTTATGGTCCCTTTTCCAAAAACCAATCCGTCTATGACTTCTTTGGGCGAAACCCCGAGATATGGACTACCCTATCAAGGTATGTAAAAATTTCTGTAACTTCAAGTTCCGCCCAAGCATGGACGACTGAAGGGTTCCCCAAAAGGCCCCCAAAGTCCCGAATCTTGGTCTTGGTCCCGGAGACCTCTAGGCCAAAGACTTCACCTCATTGCTAAAAGCATCAAAGCCGCCCCAATTGACCCAAGGATGGCAACATCGTCGGCAAAGTCAAGGTCGAGGGCCCTTTAATATTCCTAGGGTTCTCCCACTGACTTTGCTTTGCTCTGCCCATTACCGTCCATACAAGTGTTTTAAAAGTTTTGGTGCAAGGGCAACCCCGTACCCCTGAAATTAACAGGGAAAAATTCACTACCCCACTACCTTTACAGCACTTTTAGTACCAGTATAGAGGCTTGCTATCAGGCCAAAATCTGTGTCGGAATTCCCCTGGCCTCAGGATCTCCCAAACGATTCCCATGCAAAGAGTCAAACGCCTTTTTTGAGGTCGAGTAGGCTGCGACGCCCACGACCGAACTCACGACGGCGTCCACAATTTTCGAAACGCTAGTATACGGTTTTTGGAACTTGCCCGGGGTAAATCCAGAGCTCCGGCCCCTGATGCCTCTTGGTGGTTTCGTAGGTTTAGAAAAATGGGGGGGGGAGAACCCACCGGTATTTAGCAGTGAATGCCGGGTATTGCACATCACGCATACTATACTAATATTATAATATATTTATATATTTATTATTAAAAATATATATATATATAACATATATATATGCTTTTATGGGTGCATTTATATCTATATCTATCTGTCTATTCTATGTCTATCTATTCATTATCTTTTCCCATTATATGTATATATAAAAATATTATATATATAATTTTAGATAATAAACAACTACAACCATCTATTTATTTTTTATATAATTATAATATAAAGTAAGAGTGAGAGAGCGGGGGGGAGGGGGGGCGGAAAGAGAGGAGAGAAGAGAGGAAAAAAGAGAGAGAGAGAGAAAGGTGGATGTGGAGTGAGGAAAGAGAGGAAGAGAGAAAGGAGAGAAGGAGAGAGGGAGAGACTGAAAAGAGGAGAAAGAAAAAGAGAGGAGTGAGTGAGAGAGAGAGAGAAAAAAAGAGAGAAGGAGAGGGAGAGGGAGGGAGGAGAAGGAGAGAGAGAGAGAGAGTAGAGAGAGAGAGGTGGGTGATGGAGTGAGGAAAAAGAGGGGAAGGAAGAGAGAAGAGAGAGGGTGAGAAAGAAGATAAAGTGGGGAGAGAGAGAGAGAGAGAGGAAGGACAAAAGAAGAGGGGGGGGGGAAAAGGAAAGAAACAGCAGACGGCGACGCCCGAAGACAGAAGACTGAGACAGAGGGAGAGAAAAGGAGGGAGGAGAAGAAGGAGAGAGAGAAAAAGGGAGAGAGAGGAGAGAAAAGGAGAAAAGAGAAGAGTGAGAAAAGAGAGGGAGAGGAGAGAAGAGACAGAGAAAAGGGGGGAAGGAGAGAGGGAACTGACAAGAGAGAGAAGGAGAGGGAAGAAAGAGAGAGAGAGAGAAGGGGGAGGATAGAGAGGGGAAAAGAAAACAGAAAGGAGAGAGGGGAGCATAAGGAAAAGAGAGAAAGAGAGAGAAGGAGAAGGGAAGGCATAGACAACAGACAGGGAGCAGACAGACAGACAGACATATTGACTGAGACAGAGTGAAAGAGGGAGAGACTGAGACAGAGTGAGAGAGGAGAGAGAGAGGAAACTAATTTAGAGAGAGTTGAGGAGCAAAAAACGATATATATATATATATATAATATATATATATATATATATATATTATATTTTTTTATTATTTATTCATTTATATATTTTTTATTCATTTATTATATATATGTGGTGTGTGTGTGTTTTTGGGGCTTGTAATTTTTTTTATATATACACCTCTCTCTATCCTCTCTCTTTTTTAATTCTTTTCTCTTTTCTCTCCCCCCTCTTTCTTTCTCTCCCTTGTCTCTCCCCTCTCTTTTCTCGCCTCTCTTCTTTTTCTCTCCTCTCTCTCTCTCTCTCTTTTGTTCATCTAACTACAAATCTACGAAATCGAAATATTTTAAATTAAAATTTCATCCCCCCAAAAATTATAAAAGCTAAAAAGCGTGTCGCCAATGAATTTTTAATGTTGATAAAAAGCTTTTTTATTGTCATTTTTAAATTAAATTATTTTTGTCGTATTATTTTTATCATTATAGTTATTATTATTATTACATTATTATTATTATTTTTATTATTATTTTTATTTTTTTGTTTTTTATCTTATTTTTATTATTAAATCATTGTTTTATTATTTTATTATTATTATATTATATTGTTGTTGTTGTTATTTTCTTTATTAAATTATTATTACTTTTGCTATTATTATAATTTTTTTCTTTCATCATTATTGTTATCATTATTTTATTTTTTATTTTTATTATTATTTATCATTTTCGTTTTTATTATTCATTACTATTATCGTTATTTATTTGTGTTATTGAATTATCATTATAATTATAACAATTTCTAATATCATTAAATAAAATAAATTTAAAAAATGATAATAATAATAATAATAATAAAATAATAATAAAAATAATTATTATTATTATGATTGTTTTCATTTTTATTTCATTGTTATTAATATCAATATCATTTTTATTACATTATATTATTGTTTTTGTTATTATTTCATTAAAAATTATATTTCTTTTACTATTATTAATTTTTTTATCATTCTCATTATTGTTTTTCATTATTATTTTGTTATTTTTATTTTTACTTTTTTTCATTTTTATTGTTTTTATCATTTTTTTATCGTTTTTATTATTTGTGTTATTAGAATTATCATTAAATTATAACAATTATATACATTATTTTAATTACAATATCATTATCCCCGTTTTTGTTGTTGTTTTTATCACTGTTTTTATTATTGCTACGCCAGTGGGTTTTGTCTCGTGGAAAAAAAGTGTTAACATGAAAAAGGGTGATTTGGGGATGTGTTTCATAAGGGGGCCCGGGCAAAAAGGACGAACTGGCTGTGGGGGAGAGGAGCGGGGGGAACAAGCCAGGGCAGACGGGGTTGGGTGGTCCTGTGAAGACCCGTGTGGCCCTTGTGACCCGAGATAACCTGGTGTTGCCCCGTTATAAGGTAATGTGTGTGTGACATGCTGGTTTTCCCCCCCGTATTTTGCCTATAGAAAAGGACGGGTAAATAACTTGTGAAAAATTGGTGTTTTTTCGTGCCCCGCCTCGCCCCTTGGCGTTTCTCTCTTTGGGTTTTTGGGGCCTGTGGGGTTGTTGCCTCTTGGAGTGTTCAGTGTTCCGACCCTGTGGTAGCCGCCGTCTGCCTAGCCGCCCTTTTGTTGGTGGCAGAAAAGGGCGAGGCACCGGCGTAAAATTATTTTTACTATTATTATACTATCATTATCTTTTCATATATTATTATCATTAATTTTTATTGCCATCATCATTTTTCATTTTAAAAATTTTTTTAGCAAAATTTTTATTTTCATTTTTTACCATTATCATTATAATTATTATCATTTTAAAATTTTTTACCCAAACGCAGCAAAAAAAAATGGGCCCTGCTCTGGCATTTCGTCGACTTTTTGACACAGCCGTCGAAATTCGTTTTTTTTGCTTTTTAAATTCTATGGAATTTTTCGGTTTTTAGAATCTATTTTACCGCGAGAAGCTATTTTTTTGGATATAAAAGACAAAATAGCGCAATCATTAACATGATGAAAAGCTTTGGAAAATTTAATATCGTGAAATGCGATGCTGGAACGTGACTGCATTTAGTGATGACCGGGGGCCCCATCTTACAATTTATTTTTCTCAGCACTTTATCATTCGTTTTTTTCTCTGTCCAGTTAAAACGTAGTACCCTCTATACACCATATTTCAAAAAAATTATCTTTTTTTCCCCACACACATACACACCACACCCATACACACATAACCCCTACACATATACACACACACACACACACACACACACACACCAAATTTTTAAATATATGTAATATATTTTATATTAAAATAAAATATATATTATTAATATTATATATAAGAAAAAAAAATAATAAATACTTTTTTTTTTAAATACATAAATCACACTGGCCCACAAGGGCTATGTAGATATAATTTTTAAAAATTTTCATTATTATATTATATTTTAAAAATTATTTTACCCATCGAGCAAAACAAAAGGGCTCTGCCCTTGGATTTGGTCGACTTGTTTTTACACAGACCTCGACTTCTTTTTTTGCTTTTTTAAATTTTTTGGAATTTTAACGGAGTTTCAGAAACTATTTCCAGGGTTAAGCTTATTTTTTTTCTGGTGTAAAAGACAATAATAGCGCAACATTAAAATGATGAATGCTCTTGGAAAAATAAAATCAGTGAAATGCGATGCTTTTGGGAAAGTGACTTTCATTTAAATGCTGGGCCCCGTCTTTTTTTGGTTTGCGTTATTTACGTTATGATTATCTCTTCCTTTATACCATCATCATCCTCACCCATCACCCTCCTCCTCATTTCCTTTTATCATTATCGTATAAATTTTCGCAACAGCATAAAATCGTTCTATCATCATATGAACAAATTACTATATCCCATCAAATCGTCCATACCATATAAAAACCTCATTATCACCATATCCCATCGCCCCTTTCCATCACCATATCATAGTAACAATAATATTTCCACTAACCTCGCTTTAGTATCATAAAACACTTTCACCCTTATCATCATCATCACTCCTGTCACATCCCCAACCCAAATCATCATCACCCCATAATCATCACACATATTCACCCAAATCACCCTAATCATCATCATTGTCCCTTAACACAATCATCACCCTCATAATACACTCACCTATTCATCATCATCACCATAATCATTCGCTCTATTTATCGTCATCACATAATATCTATTTTCACTTACCACCCATCATCCCTCTAATCATCACTATCACTCTATTACTCTCATCATCACCAGATCATCATCATGCGTAACCCCCTATCATCATACCATATAACATCACTATACTCTATTCATCATCACCTAATCATCATCATCACACCATTTTCACTTACACCCCTCATCATCACCCTTGTCACTTAATAGATCATCTACCCTTACTATGAAAAGCATTTCGTCAAAAAAAAGGCATAAATCTCTGCCCCCAAAGAATGAAAAAATTTGGGGGAAAACTTTCGGTCTCTGACATCGCAGGCTTCTCTGCGCCACGCTGTCTGCGCCGCCCCGGCCGGACCTGGGCCCCCTCGCTCTGCAACTCGGGGAACGTTTGTGCTTGTTGTTGCGATTTCTCTCCCTTTTCTCTTCTTGTTCTTCTCTTTTCCCCCTTTCCCCCCCAAATTTTCCCCCCCCCTTTTCTTTCCCCCTTTTTTAACTCTTTTCCTTTTATTAACTCCAACCCTCCTTCCTCCTTTCTCTCCTCTTTCTCTCTTCTCTTCTTCTTTTTTTTTTCCCTCCTTCCTCCCCCTCCATCTTTTTTCCCCTTTCCCCCTTTTTTTCCCCCTTTTTTTAACTTCTCTCTCTCTTATATTAACTCCTTATTTTTTTCCCCCTCTCTTTAAAACCCCTTCTCCTCTCTTGTCTCTCTCTCTCTCCTCTTTCTCTCTCCCCTCTCCTTTTCCCTCTCTCCTCTTCTCCCTCTTCTCTCTCCTCTCTTTGGTTCTTGAAAAATTTTTTTTTTATTATTTATTAAACTGTGTTTTTGTATTTTTTTTAGGTTTTTTTAAAATAACCAAAATTCCCCCGTTTTGGTCCCCCACCCTCCCCTTCTCTTTCTCCTCTCCCCCCTCGGATTATGAAAACTAGGAGTGAAATTAGTTTTTATTTAAAGCCGTTTGTAAAATTTTGGGGTTTTGATTTAGGTAATTAATATAAAAATAAAGAAAAAATAAAACGGACGGTTTGAAAGCAAGGCAAAAATGGGAAGCACCTTTTTTTTTTTAAATTTTCTAGAATTATTTAATTCCCGCTGAATTATTTTTTTCCCCTCCCAACTTTTCAATAAACGGGATTGTTTAGTCTTTAAAAAAGTTTTTTTTTTAAAATTATATTTTTAAAAACAGTGAGAAAATCCCAAAAACAAAATTTTTTTTTTATTTGCTAAATTATTTAAAATTTATTTTTCGCTTTTATCATTATCATCATACTAAATCGTATCATTTTTTGTCAGAATAAATTTCCTTTACAAGCCAAATTTCTTTTCTTTTTTATCAATTTATTTAGTATCTATTATTTTTTTTTTTGTTGTTTTAACCCCCTTTACCCTTTTTCTCATCTTTTAACTGTTTTTTATTTTATTATTTAATTTTTAAATTTTTTCTTATGGCTTCAATTTCTTTTTTTAAAATTTAAAAAATTTTTTAAATTTTTATTTATTTTCTAATTTTTTTTTTTTTTCTTTTAACCCCCATCTAAAAATCCAATTTTAATTTTTTCCCCTTATCTTCTTCTCTCCTAACTCTATTTCCTCCCTCTTCCCTTTTTTGTTTATTTTTTTCTTCTTCTTACCCCTCTCTCCTTCCACCCCCTTAACCCCTCTTTCCCCCTTTTCCCCCCCCCCCCCCCCACCCCCCCCCCCCGCCCCCCCTCTCTCCCCTTCCCCCCCTTTCTTCCCTCCCCCCTTTCCCACTTTCTCTTCCCCCCCCCTCCCCTTCCCCCCCTCAAATCACCACCTACACCCACCCTACCCCCCTTTACCCCCCCCTCTTTCTCGCAAATCCCCCAACTCCCCCCTCCCTTTTCCAAATTTTTCCCCCCCCATTTTTCCCCAAATTTTATTATTATTAAATAAAAATTTATAATATAAATTTATATATTATATATATATATATAAAAATATACGCTCCTTTGCCAACGCTACGCAAAGCCGGGGAAGTAAAGCCCCACGCCCGGGGGCGCGGTTTTTGCGGCGGTGGGGGAGGCGGGGGACCCTGCTTGCTGCTTTCTTGGATTTGCGAAGTTGGCTTCGCCCGGGGCCCCCTTTTAAAAATTTTTTGGGCCCCGGGTGTGTCAGCTTTTTTTTTTTGGCTGTCTCATTTGTTGGTCTGACACCGGTGCTTACCGTGGCCCGGGGGATTGCCAGCAGGGCTCCGTAGGGGGGGTAAGCATCTGCAAAAACTCTTTACCCCGCACGACGGGTGTGTTCTGTGGGGTTTCTTAGGAATTGCGGTGCACGCAATTTCCAAGTAGTGTATCCGTGGCGTTTGCTCCCGCAATCATGCAACACCCCTCTTCATTTCTAGGTTTTTTATATCCCCGCCAGCACAGTGGAAAAGGCGCTTCTGCGCGAAAGATCGGTACCTCTGTTTTTTTTTCAGAGGTGCCAGGGGTCATAGCCTGTGGCATCTGAGTAACAGATGGCCCCGCGGGGGGAATGTCTCGTTTCCTCTCTGGAAGCTGCAGGAGGAAGGAGTTGGCCGCCACCGCACACTTCTCCTAATGTAAACTGCGGATCGGATGTTTAATTATCATGGGATGGGGGCATACCCGGCCGATTCAGGCTAATATGTCAGAGCAAGCTCATTTCCTTCTAGATCCCTATTATGCTGGGAACCCAGTATGAGAATTTTCTAACCTCGAGCAAGCATCCTTTGTGTATTGTTGACGATGGTTGTCAGGACGGTAGAGTTTCAGTGGGTGAGCGCTGCTGAAGACAGTCGACGGCTCCTTTGAGGTTTTCTGTTGTGTATGAACAAGTGTCCTTTTCTCCTGGACGACGTGTCCATGCTCCAAGGATAGCAAACTACCATCTGCCTGTAGCGAGGAGGTGTAGTCTGTTACCCTCATGGATATTGTGGCATCCCTTGCTGCAAAGCCGGCGCCTGCTGTGTGGGTCTAGGTATCTACCGATCCGTATGTGTAAATGGTCGGCTCCCGGAGGGGGTGATGTTTGCAAGACCCTGCGGGGTTTTCTACATTTAGGCTAGGCGTGCAATATTCATTCTTTTTGCTTGCCGTCTCATGACCGAGAACTCTATCGAGGTTTGTGCCCACGGCGGAGCTTCGACAAAGTCAGGGTGTGGGGAGTCCATGCCTGGCCCAGTAGTGGTTCTTTGAGTGATGGCGTATTAGCACCTGGCTGTGGAGACAGCAAGGAGTGCTTTGCAAACAGCATCGGTATCTTGTTCTAGGCGTCTGGGACTTTTTGTGTATAGGCTTGTGTTCCTGGGAGCCTGGAGACCTTTGATAAGAATTGGGCTGCCGTTACTAGATTCAATTCGTGAGGGCCAGGGGAGAAGGTTTGCTCCACTAGGAGGGTTGGGACCTTCTCCCAACTTGGGGCACCCAGAATGGACCCCTGGCGGCTTCGTTTTGGATGTCCCAATGGTCTTTATATGTTTGCGCCGGCGATGGTTTTGCAGCGGAGTCGTGGTTTTGTGGCAGTAGGACGGTGGAAAGTAAAACAAGAAAAGGAGGCGTTTCGCCTACTTTGCATGAACATTCAGTGAGGTTTTAAGAATCTACTACAAAAAGTATCTGTCATTATATGACCTGACATTTCTCAAATTTCCTTTTGTTACAATGCAGATATTCCATAAATTTATACCAATTACCTGCTGCACACAATTTAAAGTATTAATATAATATAAAATAACTAGGTTTAGATACAAAAAAAGAACTGAGCCTGTCTGAAAAATACATTACCTAAAATCTCGTTTGTAAAACCTACAACAGATAAACCACCTATGGCATACATGCCTCCTTCGTCGGTATATATTTAGATATGATAATAGGCCCCAGTAAACAATAGCAGCATAGTCCGTGCAAACAAAATACAATTCGAGTTCTTGATACGTTCTCTCCTCCCGCTGCAAAACTGTCGCCACCTCGACGCCAAAACCATCGCTGTCTCGTTGCAAAACCACTGACGCCTCTGTGCGCAAAACCACCGCCGGGTTCCACCGCCTCCGCCGCCGTGCGCGTGTACTGCCCGGGCGGCAGTAGCAGGTCGTGCGAAGTAGGCGGGTTAAATTTCCCCTGTCTAAAGCGCGGGTCAGTTTTACATTAATATATCGTGCGCATGAATAGGTTAACCGGACGTAGGGGGGGGGGTAGCGATGACATAGGTATTTTAGCTGTGAAAGATACAATACAAGATAGTACAATAATAAATGTCTCAGGCAAAGAAGTTGATACCTTTAGGCATTAATATAAAAGGGTTATATGTGTTTCAAAAAACACGATGTCGAAAGCAAATTACCCATGGTAAAAAAGCCCGCTTAGGCTAATTTGTCTGGGCTTTGTCCAATACACGAAAACAATTAAAAAACTTTATAACATGAGGAGCAAAGAAGTTTTCGAAAAGGAACCTAATATTTTTTAAACAAAATATAATTTATACTGTTATACTTTTAAAGCACATATTTATGGTTTTGATTTTCATATAACATATTCTTAGTTATTATGTTTACATGTAAGAGAATTATTCCTGATAGATCTTAGTATTTCAGGTAACATTTTAGCCCACACATGGCACAATCGCCGATACTGATCTTTGGCGTAGGGCGGCATAATAATTTAATTAATCAATGAACCAATTTTTCGAGACAAAAAAGATGTTAACAGTTTTAGGAGTTATTATTTCCACCTTATATAGCAAGGTAATATGGTAATTTTATACAAAAATAAGGATATAAACATATTGATACGATAGGTAAAGCATATTGTCATTAGAGATAATTGATAAAATATAAGCATTAATGACTCAAATGCGGTCGTTAGGATTATAAGCTTCTATCAGAACTGAATGCGCCTTCGGAGCCAGGTAATATAGAGGGGGAAAAAAAAAACATTTCGAGGAGGGGGAGTAAATTGCTGAAAACGCTGTCACCTTCTGTGTTGTGATTCGTCTTTTTCTGATATCATCATAAAACGGAGGATGATTGGTTATGCGACCCATGGAAGGATACGCTCGTCTTAATAGTTATACATATTGGCCTTAAGGGAAAACTAAATTATTCCTAAGTTGCATTGTAGATGTAAACATCGCGAAAGAGCAGGACAATTTTAAGAAAAAATAATGCATTGTCCCATGAGGTTAATTAGCAAAAATATAACGAGTCAACACGGGGGACAGGTGGTGATGCTAGTTGGTAGATAATCAGGTTTCAGGCATAAATAGAAGGGAAACCCACTTGCCCTTGGCGCAAATACCTGGGAAAACCCTATTAATGCTCTAAAATGGAATAAAACCAGGCGTCTTTTTTCAACTATTAGTAATTAATCTGTAGTTTTATAAGTATGAAAACGCTGCCAAACATATGAAATATTGGGTTATCGCATTTACATTATACAGAAAATTTAAGGCTTTATTTGTGTTATCGTCTCTTATGACGCGTGGTGTGGGAGTTGAGAGTCATAATAAAGTACCCCAAAAAGAATTTCATTGATCCTTTTCAATGAATATTTTTATTATGAAGTGTCTTTGGGATGTAAGAACGGACTAGTTATAACATATTGACAAATGACGAGGAGGTCGCCAAGCTTATCAATCGTTTAGGGTCTTCCTCCCTTCGAGGGTTATGTTATTGATTATGACAGTTTCATTAATTAGGGAGAGGTGGGCACTCGGCTGTAAACATGGTCAATTATCGATCTAGGTACAAGTTCAAACCCGATGAAATATTGCGGGGGGAGGGGTGGGGGGGGGGGGGGGGGGATGATGATGGAGGTGGGGTCATCATGACAACTGGCATCGGCTATCATATTTATCGTGTCACGCTCATAGCTGTAGGTGTGATCACTCACCTGCTAAACACTTCAGTGAAAGGGCTGTATTATCTCCTTAAGCAGGAACTTGTTGACTGTCGTTTGCTTCTGCTTGTTCTTACTGTTATTGCCTGGTTGTAGGATACTTGCAAACCCTATTCATGATCTCTAAATTAGAATAAACACCAGCGTCATTCAATCTTATAGGTAATTAACCTTAGTTTAAGTATGAAAGGTGCAAAGTATAAATATTGGTTATCGAAGTTACATTTACACAGAAACTTTAAGCCTGGTATTTGTGTTATCGCATCGTAGGACGTGTGTTTGTGTGTAAGCTTGAGAGTCATAATAAAAAGTTATTGAGTGCACAAAGGCACCATATGGGGGAGGGGGAGTGGGAGTGATGATGGAGGAGGGGGCGTCACGACACTGACATAGGCTATCATATGAATCGTTCACGCTCATTACGCTCTAGGGGGTCAATCACCTGTAATAACACTTCAGTGCAGAGCTGGATTATTCCGTAAAGCAGGACTTGGGACTGGTGATTTGTTTGTTTGCTTCTTTTTATACTATATTGGTTGGTACATGGGTATGGAGGAAATGTGTGAACCAGGGGCGGTAGGTGGTAGGAAGGGAAGGAAGGATCACCTTTGCCGGTCAAACACCTTGAATTTGGTCATTCATGGCCTGAGTTCTATCCGTCCTGCGGTTTGGTTTCTTTCCCTGTGCGGTTATTTGTTATTGGTGATTGAGGTGGTGATCACTCGCCTAGTACACACGGGTCATTGTCGAGTCAGTTACAAGATCAACAATAATAGACATATGGTCTTAATGGGAAAACTAAATATATTTCCTTAAGTTGCATTGTAGATTGAAAACATCCAAGAAATGCGGCAGGAACATTTTAGGAAATATACCGCATTTGCCCTTGAGGTAATTAGAGGCAAAACATAAAAACTGAGGCAAACACGTAGGACAGGTGGTGAGTCTAGTTGGTAGATAATTAGGTGTGCAGGTGGAATATGAGGGGGAACCGTCCTTTGACGGGTGTAGATACCTGAAAACCTATTCAGGCTCTCTAAATAGAAATCAGACCAGGTCTTTTCAGTCTATTAGGTAAAATTAATTGTTCGTTTTATAAGAATGAAAAGGTGCAAAGTAGAAAATGGTTATCGCATTTACATTTTACACAGAAAACTTTAAAGGCCTATTATTGTGTTATCGCCTCTTAGGGACGTGTGTATTTGTGTAAGCTTGAGTCATTAATAAAAGCTTATGAGGCACAAAGGCATATGGGGTAGGGGGGAGTTGGGGTAAGTGAGATGGACAGTGGGGGTCGTCAGCGACAACTGACATAGGGCTATCATATTGATCGTGTCATGCCTCATGAGCTATAGGTGTGATCACTCACCGGTAACACTTCAGTGCAGAGCTGTATTATCTCCTTAAGCAGGACTTGTGACTGGTGATTTGTTTGTTTGTCTTGTTCTTACTATTATTGGTTGTAATGGGGTATGGAGGATGTGGGAACAGGGGCGGTAGGAAGGGGAAGGAAGGATCACCTGTTCTCGGGTCAAACGCCTTGAATTTGGTCATTACCTGGCCTGACTTCTATCCGTCTGCGGTTTGGGTTCTTTACCCTTGTGCGGTTTATTGTATTGGTTATGAGGGGTGATCAATCGCTGTAAACACGGTCATTTATTCAAGTCAGTTACAAGTTCAAACAAGTATAACATATGGGCAAGTAGTGTGCCAGTTGGTAGATACTTAGGTGTTCAGCATAAAATATGAGGGGGGAAACCCGTTTTGACTGGTTGTAGTACTTGAAACCATATTAATGCTCTCTAAATAGAATAAAACCAGCATAATTTCAATCATTAGGTAAGAACCTTTATAGTTTTAGAAAGTATGAAACAGGCAAAGCGTATGAAATATTGGTTATCGCGTTTACATTTACACATAAAATTAATGCATGTTATTGTGTATCGCCTCTTAGGGCGTATGTTTGTGTAGCTTGAGAGTCATAATAAAGTACAACAAGAATTCATGATCCTTTTCAACTAACTAATTTTATTATAGAAGATGTCTTTGGGTATGTACGAACGGCTGATAAACACGTTTAAAATATGAGGGAGGTGGCAAGGCTTTATCAGTCGTTTCTGCGAAATTAAGTAATGTCTTTGAATTATTCTTATTAGGGTCTGCACCTTTTGTTATATTATGCATTTGTAAAAAAATAAAAGATACTGATTTAAAATCTTTCGATTTTTTTCATCATTACCTCTGAGCAAGAAGAGGTGGTTGTTAGGTGTCAGCCCGGGTAAAATATGAGGGGGAAAACCCGTCTTGACCTGTGTAGATACCTTAAAAACCTATTAACGCTCGGTAAAGAGAATAAACCAGCGGACTATTTCAATCTATTTAAGTAATAACCTTTTTAGTTTTATAAGCAGAAAGGTGCAAAATATGAAATAGTGGTAATCGCAGTTACATTTACAGAGAAAAATTAAGCCTGTTATTTGTGTTATCGCCTATTAGGACGTGTGTTTGTGAAGCTTGAGAGTCATAAAAAGTACAAGAATTTTCATTGATCATTTCAATAAAATATATTTTTAGTATGAAGAGTCTCTGGGATGTAAGAACGGCTAGTATAACATGTTAAAAGATGAGGACCCTACCGCCTAACACCGCCTACCATCCCGGTCCGGGCAACAATATCCATAGTTGCCAGCATGGAAATATGCCGATTAATGGTATTTAAAGCCCTTGCTGTTTAGTGTTTGGTGAGTGAACAGTGAGTGACAATTACGCCAGGGAAGAAAAAGAAGATATTCAATTGGAGGAAACCCACCTACAATACAAATAATAAATCATCGGCCACTGGAGATATCACTGCAATGAAGAAAAACGGGTTAAGCCTGTAATCGCTGGTGAAGGCTGTCATGAAGAGGAGATAGATCGAGACAAAAGGAATTTATCTCCAGACAGCTCTACTTATCACTACATAGATGGTCCTGACAAGTGCCCTATCAAAATCCAAGAGCTAGCCAACGGTGAAGATGAATCTATCAATATTATTCATCATTCACCAATAGTGAGAAATCGTAGAACAGAAAGAACCAGTGTATATTCTCTTAGCAAAAACAGAATATGCTTTGGGAGAGGAGAGGAGGGGTGGTGTGACATTAGAGACAATTGTGCAAGCACGAGCTTATCCTCCACATCGCTTACACCATATACGGGATTGACGCAAAATATGTGGGTGATGAGAAATAGAAAATATAAAAAGTATATATGTAACGAGTTTTATAATCCTTTTCAGTTAATTGTATTTCTTTATCCCTGTTACGGCGAATATCATTAGATAATCATTGTTGGTCATTACAGACCTGTGTGTAACCGACCCGGATGGGGGGACGGGGGGAGGGAGGCGTTAGGAGTTATTGATTATGACAGTTCTCATTAGGAGGGTGGTCACTCGTCTGAACAGGGTCAATTCTCGATCGGGTACAAGTCAAAAACACGATAATATTGCGTGGGGCGGGGTGTGGATGGGAGGAGGTTGATGAGGGCGGGGGAGTCATCCAGTGACACCTGGCATGGTTGGATTATGATTGATCATTAATTAGAGGGGGGATCACTCGCACTTCAGTGCGGAATGATTATCTCATTAAGAGGACTTGTGATTTGTTTGTTTGCTATCTTTTTTACTTATTATTGTTTGGTAGGAGGAATGTGGGGCCAGGAGGCCGGTAGGAAGGGAAGGAGGGTTGCGTTTGGAGAGGAGGAGGGGAGGGTGAGAGGAACCCTTTAGGTTTGTTGTATTAGACATCATTAGAGTGACATTATGGATTATATAATTAGGGAGAGGGATGAAACATTCGTCGTAACAGGCACTTCTCGATCCAGGTGCAAGTTTAAATTTGAGGAATATTGCGGGAGGCGGGTGTGGAGGGAGAAGGGTGATGATGGAGGTGGGGGCCCATCTGTTGGTACAATGGCTTGGGTTGGATATGATTGCATTCATTCATTAGAGGGGTGATCACTCGCACTTCAGTGCAGGACTGTATTAATCTCCTTAAGTAGGTACTTGTGATTTTGTTTGTTTGCTTCTTTTTCTTACATTATTGCTTTGGCGGTCTATGGAGGAATGTGGGGCAGTGGCGGTAGGAAGGAAGAGGTTGGTTTGGAGAGAGGAGGGAGGGTGAGAGGAACCCTTTAGGTGTTCGCACGTGTGTATTTCGACATCATTAGAGGGGACATTATGGATTATTATAATTAGGAGGATGGATCATGCGTCTGATAACAGGGTCCCAATTCTCAATCCAGGTGCAAGTTTAAAAACATGATGAATATTAGGGGTGGGGGTGGGCGGGGAGGTATGGAAGAGGTGGTGGTGGGTCAACTGTGACACCTGGAATTGGGTTGGATTATGATTGCCTCATGAAAAGAGGGGTGATCAATCGTGTGTGTTAGACGTCATAACTATGATTCTAGTTACGGTCAGTGATTGCGTTAATCACTTTCGCGGTTCATTACCTTGGTTGTGATCGATAAGGTGAGGCGTTCTGTCCAGTCGCCGTATTGGAGAGGAGGGGAGGACACCCTGTTAGATACATAGGTCAGTTAAAATTTTCCATGATTATGATATCACTCAATTAGCCTACTTTCTGCTTATGATGCGGCATGAACGACAGTTAAGGTAGTCTGGTGGCATGCTAAACATAATTAACTATGATTAATGATCCGGTTACGGTCATGATACGTTAATCACTTGCGGGGTTACGGTCATTGGTACCGGTAAATCGATTGCAGGTATTCCGGTTTTCATTAACCGACTCCTGTTTACACTAATGTACGTATCGTGAGAGGAGGAACAGTGTCCCTTCAGGCATACTATCACACACACACACCAATTACACATAACACACGTAAACACACACAGACATTATAAATTATATATATATATATATTATATATATATATATATATATTTAAATATATATATATATATATATGTATTTATATTTATATAGCTATTTATATATATTCTTATAATATACATATTATATATATATATATATAAATATATATAATATATATTATATATATAATATATATATATATGTGCTGTGTGTGTGGGTGTGTGTGTGTGGTGTGTGTGTGTTTGTGTGTGTGTGTATGGTGTATTCATATATATTAATATATATATATAGATATATATATATTTATATATATATATATGTATCATATATACATTAAATAAATATATAGTATCATATGTGTGTGTGTGTGTGTGATATATAGACATATCTATATATATATATATACATTAATATATATATATATATATATATATATACGTGTGTGTGTGTGTGTGTGTTGTGTGTGTGTGAGTGTGTGTGTGTGTGTGTGTTATATATATATATATATATATATATATATATATATATATATATATATATATATGTTTATATATTGGAAGCCAATGATCGTCAAGGCCTCGGTGGGGACGAGTGGGTAGAGCATCGGACTCAAGACTGTCACGACAGGCACTCTGAGGTCGAGGGTTCGAGTCACCGGCCGGCGCATTGTTCCCTTGGGCAAGGACTTCACCTTTCAATTGCCTACCTAGCCCACTGGGTGGCCAATCAACCCAAGTAATGCTGGTCCCAAGCCCGGATAAAAAAA
>NW_023643465.1:0-10000 GCF_015228065.2 Penaeus monodon | reverse complement strand
TTCCATTTTAATGAATGCTTTTTAAAGGAAATTCTTTCCTTTTCTCTTATCTTGAGCGATAATAACTTCATACGAAACGTATCGACTCATCCACAAAGAATTCTTAATACTTAATACTAGTATCGAGATGAGCTCTTTTTATTCATAATAATATGTATATATATATATGTATTCAAATGTATATATGCATATATATGTATATATATGTATTTTTATATGTATATGTGTACATATATGTATATATATATGTGTGTGTATCTATATGTGTATCTATCTATCTATATTTATATCTATATCTATATATATATATATATATATATATATATATATGTGTGTGTGTGTGTGTGTGTGTGTGTGTGTGTGTGTGTGTGTGTGTGTGTGTGTGTGTTCTGTTATGTATATATATATATATATATATATATATATATACATATATATATATGTATATATATGTATACATATGTATACATATGTTTATATAGGTATTGTAATATTATATATAATAATATATAGTATAGTATAAACCTATATAATGTATATAGATATATACATATATATATGTATATATATATTGTACATATAAGTAGATATATGTATATATATGTATATATATGTAGATATATGTATATATATGCATATATATATATATATATGTATATATATGTATGTATATATATGGATATATATGTATTTATATATGTGTGTGTGTGTGTGTGTGTGTGTGTGTGTGTGTGTGTGTGTGTGTGTGTGTGTGTGTGTGTGTGTGTATCTCTCTCTCTCTCTCTCTCTCTCTCTCTCTATATATATATATATATAATATATATATATATATATACATATATATATGTGTGTGTGTGTGTGTGTGTGTATGTGTGTGCATGGATATATATGTATATATGTATATATATGGTATATATATTATAAATGTATATGTCTATAAATATATAAACTATTGTATATATTTTATATGTATGTATATATCTATGTGTATATAGATGTATATATGTATCCATCTATTTAATATATATTACATTTTCTTATTATATAACATATATAGCCATATAATATACATATATATATGTCCACACACCCACATATATATATCTATAGATCTATATATAATATATATATATATCTATATATATTTTATATAATCTATATATACATACACACACACACCACACACACACACACACACACACACATGTATATATATATACTATATATATATATATATATATATATATATATATACATATATAATATAATTGATATATATATATTATTATAATATATATATATACATACACAATTCTGTATATATATGTATATGGAGTGTTTATATATAATTGTAATATATAATATGTAATAATTCTATATAATACATATATATATACATCTATATTAATATATATATATATCTTCTATATATATATTATATAATATATTTTTATATATATATATTGTGTGTGTTTGTTTGTGTTGTGGTGTGTGGTGTTTTATATATATATAGATATATTTATATATATAATATATATATATATATACTAATATTACATATATAACATTATATATATCAATATATATATATAATCTATATAATATATTATATCTAATCTATATAATATACTAATATATATATATGTGTGGTGTGGTGTGTGTGTATTATGTAATATCTATAGTATATATATTTTATATATCTGTATATATTGTTGTAATGTATCTATATGGTCTATATCTTGTATATATTTATCTGTATTTATATTTATCTATACTGTATATCTTCTTCTTTACGGTAGGTTCATGTCTGAGCCGCCGTGTCACAGCATGATACTTTGTTTTTTCATGTGTGTGCTCTTGGAGTGAGTACGTGTAGGGTCCCCCATTCTTTCCACGAGAGTGCGGTGTTACCCTTTTTTTTTTTTTTTTTTTTTTTGTGTTGGTAGCATTCGCTCTATTTATCCGGGCTTGGGACCCGCCAAGCACTTTTGTGAAAAAAAAAACAACCCTTTGGCGGCTTGCCCGCACAGATGGCTAGGTAGGCAGTCGATGTTCCTTGCCAAGGAACAACGCGAACCTTTGAACTCAGATGCTCGTCGTGCCAGTCTTGAGTCCGATATATAATGTATATATATTTGTAATATATATGGCATTCTATATATTTGTGATGTATTTATGTCTATGGTATTTATGTATGTGTACCTATATGTATTGTTACATATATGCTATAAATATGTATATATTATATATATGTATTATATGTATAGTGTAATAGATATTATATATTTGTATATGATATAATCTCTATATATATTTATATATATATATATGCATATATTATATTTATATTATTTATATGTTATATTGGTATATGTATATGTTATATATATGTTTATCTATCGTCCATAATAGTATATTTTATATATGTAATATATATATTTAATATGTATATGTATAATATATATATTTATATGTATATTTCCATACTATATTATATGAATATGACTAGATATATTTTATTATAGCTATATGTATATGTCCATATATCTTTATACTGTCATATAGACCTGCTATGTACAATCTTTATATGTATAATATGTATATATATATGTATACTATATATGTATATATGGTATTATTATGTTATATGTATAGATTTTATATGATCTACGATGTATAAGTAATAGATTTTACGTATATAGATGTGTATAAGATGTATTCATATGACTAATATGCGTATATTTTAATTTAATATGCTGGCCGTTTTTTACGTGCATGGTATATGTATTAAGGGCCCTCTAGTGACACTGGGGGGAAGTTTTGAGGCCTGGTCAGAGTGGTTGTCAGATAGTGTTATCATTAATGCATTATTCATTTTTCCATATATTTGTTGTACCCTGATTTCGTTTTGAATTCCTAATCATTTCCAGCAGGTGTCAGCGAGTGTGTGTAAACCTCGCTATCATCTTTCATGTATAGTAAATGTGAATGTCTTATGGAGGATTTTGATCTAGTTACACACTCGTTTTAGTGGGTCGTGTGGCATGGGTTGGTTTAGGCACTGTTCCTCCCTTTCATACCTGGAGTGACGTAGGTGTCGTGTCCTACATTAGGAGAGGGTTGTTATATAGTGTATCCATTTATATAAATATTTTATGTACATGTACATATACTTATAAATTTTATGTAAATGTCATATCTGTATTAAATATATGACATTATATATATGTATAGATACGGTTTCTGCAACGTGTATATATAGTGTATATATATCTACATAATTCTGTATGTAAGTCTACATAATTTGTATCTATATTACATAAACATGTATTTATATGTACATATTACTGCATATATATTCTCAACATGTATATATATCTTGTGGTGCGTGTCAGCTTTTTTCCCCCCCCCAATTGGGCCCTTCCAGGAAAAGATGTGATGATGTTGTCGACCATTATAGTGTTATGTGCTTGCCTGCCGTCTCGCTTGAGCTGCCAACCGCTGGCTAGGCTGATGGCGAAAAAAGGGAGCAGCTTTTGCATAAGCTCCCCTGCCAGTTCACAGCCTGTCCGTTCACGAGCTTGCTAACCTTTTCACGTCCCCCCGTCCTCGAGCTGCATAAACCTTTTTCACAACCTCCCCGCTCCCATCGAGCGCATAAGCCTTTTCACAGCTCCCCGTCTTGAGACTTCTGCAGTGCCTCCTCATGGCCACCCATGGCAATGGTGTAGTGAACAACCGCTGCATCCCTCTCTGTTCCCGGTGCGGGCCCGTAGACTTTCTCGGGATCCAGTGATTGCGTCTGTCCTGAATAACTTAAAGAGAGTCTTAACAAGCCAGTGGGATTTGGTTTTAACCTTATGTTCAATTGCCTTTTATGTTCAGTTTGCTTTATTCAATTTGCCTTTTATGTTACAATTTGCCTTTTCATGTTTATTTGCTTTTTATGTCAATTTGCATTTATGTTCATTTGCCCTTTTAGTTCAATTGCCTTTTTATGTCAGATGTTGGTATGTCAGAAAACTCATCTTCTCTCGTGTAATAGCAGTTTGACTGTTCATGCATATATACCGTGTGGGATAGTAAACATGGAGTTGCTGCGCTTAACTCTATGTATTTGAGGATGAATCTACTGCACTCCAGGGTTGTTTACATTTCGATATAAACTTTGCCGTTAGATGTCTTACATACAAGAAACTATCCTATACAATGGGTAACTAAACAAATATAATTGCACCTTTGCTAAATGTAATACTAGGTATATCATTGTACATGTCTAAAGTATCCTTATACTAATAACCATATTGATTATCTAACATTCAGTGCCTTTTATGTTCATTTTGCCCTTTTTTAGCTTGTTGAATGTGTGTGCATGTGTTGATTCTTTAAATTACTTTTTAACTTCTATTTTCCTTAAGTTCCCCCGTTTTTTCAGTTTTTACAGTTTCTCAGCGTTTCGTATTGTTACTGTTCTTATTATTTTATTCCTGTACTTTATATTGACTTTTATCACTTCATAATCTTTTGTTTTATCGTTTTATCTTCTAATTATTTATTACTATTCTTATTTCATTGTTTCGGGAAGCTTTAATATATTCGTTCATAAGAGCGTTGCCGCGCCCTCTACCTTTAAAAGGGCCGCGCATTATACTCGCCTTGCTTCGCTACCGACCTTGTCCGCCTCTCCTCCTCCTGTCAGCTATGGCGCAACTTTCACCCCGCATGTTGTTTAAGCCCGACTCTTTTTCTCTCTCACTAATCATCTTTTCGAACCCCCCCCCCCCATTATCCTTCCACTTTTGCTTTCACCCCCGCGGTATGATATTTTCTTTTACTTTACCTATTCGCTTTGCACAGGGCTTACACCTGCCTTGCGGGGGGGGGTGGGGTCTGCTTTTGCCGTGTGACTGAGGGGGTGTATGATTTGCTGCTGATTCTTTTCGCCTGGATATTTGTAAAGTACGTGCCAAGAGCACTGCTATACATAAAATTGGTTAAGATAATCAGGACGCCCTAATAATGTAAAATGAATCAGAATTCTCTTGTTGCCGCCCGCCACCCCCAATCTTCAGTCCACTTTATTTCTTCATGATTCATGTGTATTATAGTCATATTTTATTTCTCATATTCCTGCTGTTTTGGCTTATTTCCATGTTTTTTATCCTTGAATTGTTTTTTTTTTTTCTTATTCAGTCACTCTGTTTTAGCAGGGGCGTTCCAAATCACTACATTGTGTGTGTTTATTGTGATGTATGTGTCCTATAACATACATAAATACATACATACATACATACATACATACTACCACACCACACACACAACACACATATTATATAATATATTATATATATATATTATTATCTATATTTATATATGTATGTTGTACCAAACACACACACACATATATTATATATTTTAATATATATATAACTATATATCACTAATAATATAGTTATATATTGCCTATATATATATTATATATATACATATCTCTTCTCTATATATATATTATATATAAATATATATTAATAGCATATACATCTCTATATATATATATATTAATATAATATATAATAATATATATAATATATAAGAATAGTATATATAATATATATACATAATATATATATAATATATATAATATTATATAATATATATATATATATATATAGATCTATATAAGTGTATTTTATGCATATTATATATAATATAATCCATCATCATCATCATCAAGGGGCTAACGCCGGACGGGGGCGCATGGCCGCATCCACCCTTCGCTTCCAGCCACGAGGATCCCTCTGAGGCGAGTCTCCAGGCAGGCACACGGCCACACTCTAGTCCTCGCTACAGTTCTCGTCGAGCTTACCAAGCCATGATCTCCTAGTAAACGTCCCACAGGTCCTCCTCCACCCAGGGTTTCTCGCAAGAGAGACACCTATGGGCAGGGTCGTCATAGGGAGGCGAGCTCGGTGGCCTACAGCCTGAGTTGGCGATCCCGGATTATGCAGATCCCATGTCCCATTGCCAGTCTCACGGTGTACCGCCCGGTTGGACACGTGGTCCTTCCAACTGTACCCATGCTCCGAGCGAGGACTTGTACCACAGGCATCAAGGCGGACTCCAGAGGACTGGATAGCGTCCAGGTTTCGCTTCCATTAGAGCAAACTGGAAGTATCAGGCCTTGAAGAACGCAACTTGGTCCTTCTGCATAGGTACCGACATCTCCAACGCCTTGTTTTGATCGAGTTCATGGCTCTGTGCCCAGTACCAATCCGATCTACTGACTTCCTGGTCTGACACCGAGTAGTAGGGGACTACGTGCCAGGGTATGTAAAACTTTCTGTGACATTCACGTCCTCGCCGCCAGCATGGATCGACTGAATGTGTTCCCCTACTAGGCCCCAAAATCCTGCATCTTGTCCTGGTCCAGGAGACCTATAGGCCTATGGGCTTGCACCTCATTGCTAAATGCATCAAGAGCGCCACAAGTGAATCCAAGGACTCAGATATGATGGCAACATCGTCGGCAAGTCAAGGTCCGAGACCTTATATGCCTAGTGTTGCTCTGGCACTGACTTGGCTAGTAGCTCTTGCCTTATCCAGTCCATACAAGTGTTGAAAGTGTGGTGCAAGGACACAGCCTTGCCTCACCCTTGAATAACGGACGAGTTCGACATACCCCCACCACACTTTACAGCACTTTCAGTACAGTATAGAGGCTTGCTATCAGGCCAATAAATCTGTTCGGATTCCCCCTGAGCCTCAGGCTCTCCATAGCGATTCCCGATGCACCGAGTCAAACGCCTTCTTGGAGGTCGATGTAGCTGCAAGCAACCCAGACCAAAACTCATGACGGCGTTGCCCCCCCCACACTTACTCGAGCGCTAGTATACGGTCCTATTGTGACTTGCCAGAGTAAATCCGACTGCTCCGGTCTCTGATGCCTCAGTAAGTGGTTGCGATACCCGTTTCAGAAGAAGTGGTCGAGAACCTTGCTGGTATAACTGAGGCAAGTGTATTGCCACTGTAGTGCTTACGTCCCAACGATCCCCTTCCCCTTCCAGAGAGGGATGACCCACCCCCTCAGCAGGTCAGGGGATTGTCAGACTGCCAATGGCGTCAGATGTATGCCGCCCCGAGCCATAGGTTTCACCCAGCTTTAGGCAATTCAGCAGGGATATCACTATGCCTGCGCTTTCCCACTCTTCACTTTGAAATCGTCCATCATACTCTGTTAGGGTAGGATGTTCCTCGCTGATGGGTGGTTCCGCACAGGCGAATGCGACATCAGCTGCATCCAAGCCGACTGTTGGCGGGTCCACCTGGACAACTGTGCAAATACTCCAACGTAATGTCACGAACCCCACTGATTCTGATATGATTCGACCATCCATCTGATCGGACTGCAGTCATCTGTGAGGATGGCTTAGGGTTCAGTTTTTCTCAGGTCTTTTGGTAGGCAGCGCGAAGGTCATTTACCATGAATGGCCTTCGACCTCCTCAGCAAGATATACTGATGAACTGTTCCTTGTCCCTTCTCCGCAGTGTCCGAGCCCTACCGCACCATGGAACGACGCCAGACTATATTCCCATATCGCCGGAGCTTTGCGACACGCTTCAGTGGCTGGTAATGTCTCCAGTGAGATGGTATTTCTGCCTTGTCCTTGGGCGTACGCCAATGGACCTCCTGACTGCTTCGAGTGTTACGCGCTTGAGACTCCCACGAGCAACTGGATCCGTCAGGTTCTGGTTTCCGACCTGAGAATCGTCAGAGACTGCCGTGGCGAACCCACAGGCCACCTCCTCCCCCTTAGTACTGTCCAGTGAACACTTAGAGGTGGCCACTGGAGGACGGGGAGTTTTAAAGTGGACCCGAGGTTAGCCAAAGCAGACTATGGTCGGTGCCCAAGAACTCAGCACTCCGGTAAACCCTGTCAGGGTCTGGGAGATCCTCCACGGGAGTGCTGACAAGAATGTGGTCGATCTCCTTGCCCATACCTAACGCTGTACCAAGTCCCCGTGCGAGTTGGAGCGCTGGTACCCAGGAGCCAGAGATCCTCATTTTCTGGGACCTAGCACGTCCTGGAGAAGGAGGCTATTCTCGCTGCTGGATCAGCACCCGAGGCATGTGGCCGACAGACATCTCGTAGCCATCTCGGTCATAAGAGCGGGGAAAACAGCCGGATCCGCCTTGAAAGTCGCCCAGAACAATGCGAAATGTCCTCGCCGGGGGCAATCGTCTGCCACAGATGCGAGTTTGGTCGTAGAACGCCTCTTCACATCGGGTTTTTTACATCGTAGTGCGTATACAGCAATAAGAAACAAGAAGCCAAAGCATGCAGTCATCTCATGCATGATACGCTCATCAACCGGTGTCACCTCGACTACCGATGCATGAAGTCGGACTGGAGATGGCTTTATGGCTACCCTGGAGGTGGTGACCATCGATGCGCCGCGACCAGTAGTAGGTGTAACCACCCCACTATCGTGCTGCTACCAGGTCTTCTCACCTCTGAGAAGGCAGCCACCTCAACTCCCAGTCGCTTCAATTCCCGCGATAGCAGAGGTAACCGCTCATCCTGCCACAAGGACCGGATGTTCCAAGCGCCTACCTGGAAAGCACGCCTGAGATTAAGCCTCGGGTGGTCACTCCGGGTGCACGCCACCTCTGCCGCCCCCGCCAACACAGCCCCAAATAAAGGGGGTCGGCAGGCTGTGGGACCGCCTATCCACCTGTGGGGTTCCCGAGGGCTTTCCCCCACAAGCTTCATGGTGGGTTGGCGCCTGCCGGGGAGCAGGCGGGACGAGTAACTCTCGTTCCAATCCTGCACCCCGACATTTGCCCTCCCAGCGGGACCCACAGCCCACCTTACTTGCTTGGTGGGAGGGACAACACCCCTCCCCCCAGCATTTCCATTTACTTTGGACGTTGCCAGAGGGTCATTCTGGGGGGAGGAGGACTGGCAAGACCCACCTCCCCCGAGCCGCCCCATTACCTCAGGGTGGCTAGGGGGCAGGAGTTGGTACGAAGCCAGAGCGTGTCCACATGCCGTTGGGCCATAACTCCGTACCTCTGGGGCCTCCTGCTGCTCCGAGATCCCCCACAGATTTAGCCTGGAACCGCAAGGTACCCAGTTACCCATGGGTGGCCACGAGGAGGCACTGCAGAAATCTTAATGATGGAGAGGCTGTGACCTGGCAGGGGATACTTATGCAGTAGCTGCTCCCTTTTTCGCACTGGGCTAGCAAGGGGTGGAAGCTGCAAGCGAGAAGGCATGCAAGCACTTAACACTATCTAGGCTACCACACCATCGCTTCACTATTGTAATCTTTCAACAGCTAAACTACCTATGTCATCGCTACCCCCCCCCCCTACGTCGGTTAACCTATTCAGAGCACGATATATTAATGTAAAACTGACCGCAGTTAGACAGGGGAAATTGTAACCCGCCTACTTCCGCACGCGTCCTTCGCCAACGCTACTGCACGCCCGGGCAAGTAAACGCGCACGCGGCGGAGGCGGCGGACCCGGCGGTGGTTTTGCGACAGAGGCGTCAGTGGTTTTGCAGAGGAGACAGCGATGGTTTTGCGTCGGAGGTGGCGACAGTTTTGCAGCGGGAGAGAGAACGTATCAATGAACTCGAATTGTACTCTTTTTTTGCACGGAACTATGCTGCTATTGTTACTGGGACTATTATCATACTCTAAATATATGACCGACGAAGGAGGCATGTGATGACATAGGTGGTTTATCTGTTGTATGGTTACAGAACGAGATTTAGGGGTAAATGTAATTTTCAGACAGGCTCAGTTCTTTTTTGTATATAAAGATATTATATATTATATTATATATTATACTTAAATTGTGTGCAAGCAAGGTATATTGGTATAATTTATGGAATATCTGCATTGTAACAAAAGGAAATTGAGAAATTTCAGGTCATATAATGACGATACGTTTGTAGTATATTCTAAACCTCACTGAATGTCATGCAAAGGC
>NW_023643464.1:0-9214 GCF_015228065.2 Penaeus monodon | reverse complement strand
ATTTTTAATAGGATTTTTTGGGGAAATTTTGTTTTTAACAATAATTTTAAGGGATATGTAAAAAAATAAAAATTAATAATAAAAATTTAATAATAATAAATAAAAATAATAAAAAAATAATAAATAATAATAATAATAAAAATTAATAATAAAAATTTTAAAAAATTTTCCCCTTTTTTCTCACTTTTTCATCATCTTTTTTTTATGTTTAAATAAAATTCGGGGAATTATTATCATTATTCCCCTTTAAAAATTCCCGGAAAATCCCCAAAAGAAATCAAAAAAAAAACGTCATTTTGGAGTATACTCTAAAAAGGGGCAAATTTTTCGCTAGATTTTCCCCTTTTTTTTTCGATTTTTTGGGAAATGTTTTTTTTATACCTTTTTTATAAAATTATGGCAAAATTTTCCTTTTTATTATCACACTTATCATGTTTATCATCATTATTATCTTTATCATCATCATTATCAATATTATCATCATTATCATCATTATTGCAATTTTTAATCATCTTTAATTGCAATTGTTATCATTATTATTGAATTTTTGGGAAGTTATAGTATATTTTTTTGGGCAATAATATTTAATAACCACAAAAAATAATAGAAATAACAATAATAAAAACAATAAAAACGATTTTATAAAAAATTATTTAATATCATTATTTTAATTTTAAGTATCGTTATTACTGTAATTATTCTTTTTATGAAAATTTTATTTTTTCAATTATCTACCAGTACAAAAAATAAAAATTGAGAATAATAACAATAATAATACAAATCCCAATTTATAACCACTAGCATTATTATTATTATACTTATCTTATTATTATTATTGTTATTTTTACAGTTTAAAATAGTTTTTTTTGGCAATATACAATAATTAAGATAATAGTAATAATATAAAATAATAAAAATAAAAATAAAATAATAATAATATTAATAATATTAAAATAATAATAATAATAAAAAAAAAATTTAATAATAATAATAATAATAATAATAATAATAAAAATAAAAAATAATAATAAAATTTCAAAAATATTCAAAGGGTTATAAAAATTCCCTATTTATTCTCACTTTTATTTTTTATTTTGTTATGTTTTAATTAAATTCTGGAAATTATTATCTTTTTATTACCCAAAATTTTCCCGAAATCACCAAAAAAATCAAAAAAACTCATTTTGGGTTTATTTCTAAAAAGGCTATATTTCGCTAGATTTTTGGCCGCTTTTTCGCCTTTTGGGAAAATTTTTTTCTTTTTCCTTTTTTTTATTTATATATGGAAAAATTTTCCTGTTATTTCATCATCATTATCATATTACATCATTATTATCTTTTATCATCATCATTACAAAATTTTACACCATTTAAATCCTATTATCTCATTATTGCAATTTTTAAATCATCATTATTGAAATTGTTACCCATTATTTTTGGCAATTATTGGAGTTTGTAATATTTTTGCAATAAAACTAATAACCCCAACAATAATGTTTATTAAAAACCCTAATAATAACAATAATAACGATTTTAAAAATAATTTTTTATATCATTATTTAAATTAGTACGTTAACTGTAATTAATACGTTATAAAAATTATTTTTGAAATTATCTCCAGTACAAATAAAAAATAAGAAAATAATAATATAATAACTAAAAACAATATTTAACCCTACCCTTAATTATTATTATATTATATTTAAATTATTTTATTGTTATTATTACAGATAAAATAGATTTTTTGGCATGTACTAAAAATTAAAGATAATAGTAATAAAAAATAATAAAATTTATAATAATAATAATAATAATAATAATAATAATAATAATAATAATAAGAAAAATATAATAATAAAAAAATTTAATAATAATAATAATAATTTTTTTAATAATATTCAATTGTTATCAAAATTCTCTTTATTCTCTTTTTTTCATCATTTTTGTTTATTAATCCCAATTCTGGTAATTATTATATTATTCCCCTAAAAATTGCAAAAAATCCCCAAAATAAAAAAAAAAAACGTCTTTTTTTGGATTTCCCTCTCAAAAGGCTTTTATTTCGCTAATTTTGCCGTTTTTTTAAACTTGTGGAAATGTTTTTTTTTATACCTTTTTTTATTTATATTGGACAAAATTTCCCTGTTATTTCATAAATCTTAAATCATGATTATAAATCATTGTTATCTTTTATCATCATCTTATCATCATTATCATCATCTTATAAATCATTTTGCAATTTTTATCATCTTTATTGCAATTTTTTATCTTTAAATTATTGAAATTTTTGGAGTTAAAAATATATTTTTTTGAAATAATACTAAAAACCCCAACAATAATAATGGTAATAACAATAATAAAAACAAAAATAACGATTTTTAAAAATTATTTATATCATTATCAAATTTAGTATCGTTTTTTACTGAAATTATTACGTTATAATAATTTTTTTTGCAATTACTACCAAAGTACAAAAAAATAAAAGAAAATTTAAAAACCCAATAAAAAATACTAAAAACAAAAATTAAACCCTAGCATTATTATTATTATAATTATATTTATTATTATTATTTTTATTATTAAAGGATAAAAATAGTTTTTTTTTTGGAAATGATACTAATAATTAAAAATAATAGTAAAAATTAAAAATAAAAAAAAATAATAAAAATGATAAAAATAAAAAATAAAATAATAAAAATAATAAAATAAAAATTAATAAAAATAAAAATATAAAAATAAAAATAATAAAAATTTTTTTTAAATAATATCAAGTTATCAAAATTCTTTTTAAATTCTCATTTTTCCCTCTATTATTTTATGTTAAAAACAATTCTGGAAATTATTATCATTTTACCCTAATTTGCCGAATCCCCAACAAAATCAAAAAAAACCGTCTTTTTGGATTTTTACTCTCAAAAGGCTATATTTCGCTAGATTTTCCTTTCATTATGAATTATTTCTAATTTTATATTATATTATGGAACAATTCCATTATTATTCACATTGTTATTATTATAATCATTATTATCGATAATATCATAACATCAATAATATCATTAATCAATAATTAACATCATTATGCATTTATAATAATTATTTATTGCATTATCTTTATATTATTATTGCAATTTTGTTATATAATATTTTTGCAATAATACTAACAACCACAACAATAATAATAGTAATAACAATAATAATAACAAATAACAGATTATTATAACACTACTTATATTATTATCTTAATTAGTATTTATTATTGTAATTATTACTGTATAATAATTATTTTGGCAATATACTAGTACAAATAATAATAATGATAATATAATAAAACAATAATAATAAATAATAATATTAATAACCATAGCTTTATATAAAAATATAATCATAATTATAATTATTTTAATTATTCAGATATATAGAATTTTTTGGCAATGATACAATAATTAAGTAATGTAATATAATATAATAATAATATAATAATATAATTAATAATAATTATAAATAATATAATATAAAATAATAATAATTCAAAATATTCAATGTTATCAAAATCTCTTATTCTCCTTTTTGCATCAATTTGTTATGATTAGGAATGGTTTTTATCTTTTATTACCTAATAATGGAACAACAAAGATATCGTAAATCATCATATTGAGTTATCATCAAATTATTTCGCTTATCATTTTGCCGCTTATTTCATTATGAATCATTATTCTTATCAATTTTTCATATTATAGGGCAATTTGTTATATCATCATCATTATCATGATTATATTATTATCGTTATTTTTCATAATATAATTACACAATATCATATAAAAATCATCATTATAGCAATGATTCGTATTAATAAATTTTTATCATCATTATTCAATTATTGGAGTTATAGTATATATTTTTGCAATCATCCTAATAACCCACAACAATCATAATAGTTAAATAACAATAAAAATAAAAAAAATAACGATTTTATATAAATTATTTATATCATTATCTTAATTAGTATCGTTATTACTGTAATTATTACTGTTATAATAATTATTTTGCAATTATACTACCAGTACAAATAATAAATAATGATAATAAGACAATAATAATACTAATAACAATACTATAACCACTAGCATTATTATTATATACTTATATTATTATTTTATTGTTATTATTACAGATATATAGAGTTTTTGCAATGATACTAATAATTACGATAATAGATAATAATAAATAAAAAATAATAATAATATAAGAATAATAATAATAATAATAATAATACTAATAATAATAATAATAATAATAATAATAAGAATTTAATAATATTAAATGTTATCAAAATTTCTTATTCTCACTTTTATCAATATGTTATGATAATACAATTTCTGGTAATATTATCATTATTACCTAATAATTGCCGAAATCACCAAAGCAAAATCGAAAAAAACGTTCATTTTGGAGCTATACTCTCAACAGGATATATTTCGCTAGATTTTTGCCGCTTTTTCGACTTTTGGGAAGGTTTTCTTAACCTTTTTATATTTATACATGGACACAATCCGTTATTATAATCATCATTATCAGATTATCATCATTATATCTTTATCATCATTACATTATCATCATTCTCATCATTATCATCATCATTTCATCATTATGCAATATATTATCATCATTATTGGCAATTGTTATCTTATTATTGCCAATATGGCGTTATAGTATATATTTTTGCAATAATACTAATAACAACAACAAGTAATAATAGTAATAACAATAATAATAACAATAATAACGATTTTATAATAATTATTTATATCATTATCTAATTAGTATCGTTATTGATTACTGTAAGTATTACTGTATAGTAATTATTTTGCAATTATATACCAGTACAAATAAAATAATGATAATAATAACAATAAGAATACAATAACAATATATAACCACTAGCATTATTATTATTATACTTATACTTAGTATTATATTGTTATTATACAGATATAATAGATTTTTTGGCAATGATACTAATAAATTACAGATAATTAGTAATAATAATAATAATTTGGTTTTTTAAAAAAAACAAATAATAATAATAATAATAATAAAATAATAAATAATATTAATTAATAAAATAATTAATAAAATAATAATAAAATAATAATAATAATAATAATATTTAATAATATTCAAATGTTATCAAAATTCTCTTATCTCACTTTTATCATCATTATTGTTATGATAATATAATTCTGGTAATTATTATCATTATTACACTAAAATTGCCGAAATCCCCAACGAAATCGAAAAAACGTCATTTGGAGGTATACTCTCAAAAGGGTATATTCGCTAGATTTTGCGCTTTCGACTTTTGGGAATGTTTTCTTATACCTTTTTTATATTATATATGGGACACAATTCCTGTTATTATCATCATCAGTAATCATGCGTATCATCATTATATCGTTTATCATCACCAATTATCATCATATCATCATTATCATCCTCATTATCATCATTATTGCCAATTATTATCAGCATCTATTGCAATTGTTATCAAAAAAAATTATTATGCGCAAATTATTGGGTATAGTATATATTTTTGCAAAATAATAATTAAGAACCACAACAATAATAATAGTAATAACAATAATAATAACAATCCTAACGATTCTATAATAAGTATTTATATCATTATCTTAATTAGTACGTTATTACTGTAATTATACTTTAAAACAGTTATTTGTTGTAAGTATACTACCAGTACAAAAATAATAATGATAATAATAACGATAATAATATAATAACATATTTATACCACTAGCATTATTCTTATATACTTATACTTACTATTATTCTGTGGTATGATTCAGATATAATAGATTTTTTTTGGCAATGATATAATAATTAAGATTAATAGTATAATCATAATAATATAATAATAATAATAATAATAATAATAATAATAAAATAAGAATAATATATTCAAATGTTATCAAAATTCTCTTTATTCTCACCTTATCATCATTATTTTTATGATTATACCAATTCTGGTAATTATTATCATTATTACCCGAAAAGTGACGAAACAGCCAAGAAATCGAAAAAACGTCATTTGGAGTATACTCTCAAAAGGCTATATTTCGCTAGGATTCTGCCGCTTTTTCGACTCTTGGAATGTTTTTAATATACCTTTTTAATAATAGGGACACAATTCCTGTTAGTATCATCATCATTATATTGATTATCATCAGTATTAGCGTTATATCATCATTATCATATATCAATCATTATTGCAATTATTTTCATCATTATTGCAATTGTATCATTATTATTGGCAATATTGGAGTATAGATATATTTGCAATAATTAACTAATAACCACAACAATAATAATAGGTAATAACAATAATAATAACAATAAATAACGATTGATAATAATTATTTTTTTTTTTTTTAATATCATTATCTGAATTAGTATCGTTTATTACTTTAATTAGTACTGTTATTGATAATTATGTTTTCAAGTTTTTATACTACCAGTACAAATAATAGTAATGATAATAAATAACAATAATAGATACTATAACAATATTATAAAACCCCCCAACATAGCATTATTATTATGTATTACTTATACTAGTTATATTATTTTATTATTACAGATATAATAGAGTTTTGGGCATGATACTAAGAATTAAGATAATAGTAACAATATAAAGAATAATAATAAAATAATAATAATCAAATAATAATAATAATAATAATAATAATAAATAAAAATAAATAAATAATAATAAAAGAATAATGAATAATAATAATAAAGAAGAATAATAATAATATTTCAATAATATTAAAATGTTCATTCAAAATTTATTTATTCTCACGTTATTCTCATTATTGTTAGTGATTACTCAATTCTGGTAATATTATACATTATTACCCAATAATTGCCGAAATCACAAAGAAATCGAAAACACGGCATTGGAGTTTAACTCTCAAAAGGCTATATTTCGCTAGATTTTTGCCGCTTTTTCGACCTTTTGGGAGGTTTTCTTATACCTTTTTTAGATATACATGGACACAATTCATGTTATTATCATCATCTTATCATGATTATCATCATAGATCGTTATCAATAATCATTATTCATCATTACATCATTATCATCCTCCTTATCATAATTATTGCAATTATTATCACATTATTGCAAGTATTCTCATTATATTGCCAATTATTGGGTTATAGATATATTTTGCAATAATACTAATAACACAACAATTAATGATAGTATAACAATAATAATAACAATTTTAATAACGCGGTTATAATAATGATTATAATCATTATCTAATTAGTATCTTATTACTGTAATTAATACTGTTATAAGTAATTTATTTTTTGCAATTATACTACCAGTACAAAAATAATAAATAATGATAATAATAAATATAATAATACTTAATAACAATATTTATAACACTAGTATTATTATTTATATACATCTACGTATTATTATTATTGTTATTAGTACAGATATAATAGATTTTTGGCAATGATACTACTAATTAAGATAATAGTAAAATAATAATAACAATAATAGTTATAAATAATAATAACAATAATACTAATAATAATTATAATAATAATAATAATAATAAGTAATAATAATAACAATAATAATAAGAATAATAATATTTTTAATAATATTCAAAATGTTATCAAAGTCTCTTTATTCTCACTTTTAGTCATCATTATTGTTATGATTAATACAATTCTGGTAATTATATCATTATTACCTAATAATTGCGAAATCACCAAAGAAATCGAAAAAAACGTCATTTGGAGTTTACTCTCAAAAGGGCTATATTTCGCTAGATTTTTAGAAGCTTTTTTCAACTTGTGGAAAACAAAAAAAAAATTTGTTTTTCTTATACCTTTTTAATTAGATATGGACACCAATTCTGTTAATTATCATCATCATTATCATGATATCATCATTGTGAAATCGTATCATCATTATCCTCATTATCATCCATCATTATATTATTGCAATTATTATCATCATTATTGCAATTTTATCATTATTATTGCAATCTATTGGAGTTATAGGTATAATTTTGTTTGCAATAATAATAATAACCACAACAATCTAATAATAGTAATAACAATAAGAATAACACAATCAATAACGATTTTATAATAATATTTATATCATTATCTTAATTAGTATCGTTATTATCTGTAATATTACTGTATGAATAATTATTTTTTGCAAACACTACCAGTACAAATAATAATAATGATAATAATAACAATAGAAATTACTATACCAATATTATAACCACTAGCATATTATTATATAATTATATTTATTATGATGATGGTTAATTAGTCCAAGAGATAATAGTTGTTTGGCAATGTACTAATAATTAGATAATAATAATAATAATAATAATAATAATAATAATAATAATAATACTAATAATAAGAATAATAATAATAAGAATAAGAAAATAAGTAATAATTTAATAATTATTCAAAATGTTATCAAAAATTCTCTTTATTCTCACTTTTATCACATTATTGTTATGATTATACAATTCTGTAATGATTATCATTATTACCTAATAATTGCCGAAATCACCAAAGAAATCGAAAAAACGTCTTTTGGAGTTTACTCGCAAAAGGCTATATCGCTGGATTTTGCCGCTTTTTCGACTTTTGGGAATTGTGTTTTTTTTTCTTATACATTTTTTTATATTATATTATGGACACAATTCCGTTATTATCATCATCATTTATCATATTATCATCATTATTATCGTTATCATCATATTATCATCATTATTAATCATCATTATCAATCATTATTGCAATTATTATCATCCATTCTTGCAATTGCTATCATATTATTTGCAATTGTTGGAGTTATAGTAGATATTTTTGCAATAATACTAATAACCACAAACAATAATAATAGTAATAAACAATAATAATAACAATAATAACGATTTGACTAATTATTTATATCCTTATCCTAATTGTATCGTTATTACAGTAATTAATTACTGTTATAATAATTATTTGCAATTATACTACAGGACAAATAATAATAATGATAAGAAAACAATAATAATACTAATAACAATATTATAAACCACTAGCATTATTATTATTATACTTACTACTGATTATTATTATTGTTTTATTACAGATATAATAGA
>NW_023643463.1:0-9214 GCF_015228065.2 Penaeus monodon | reverse complement strand
TTTAACGCGCCCTTGAAAACCCCACCGCGGGCGATGGGGTATGAATTACTTTTCTGTATTTTCATTGTTAAGGTTTGCGGAGAAAAAAAATTTAGTGGAATCCCCCGGCTCCTTTAAAACTCGCAGTCTCCAAAAACAAATAGGGGGAACTATCTTGGGAAATCGCCAGACAATTTTTTTGGTAAACAAAATCAAAAAACTAAGGGTGTTTACCAGATATCCACTCCCCGCTCCCGACATTTCACCCAACCCCGGTTAGGGAGCAAATAGGGGCTACCCTTTTTCAAGGGAACCCCAGGGTGCAGTTTTTTGTTTAAAAAAGTCGTTTTTTTGTGATGCTTTGGGAGTGATACGTGGTAGGGTCCCCGTTTTTTTCCACGGAGAGTGGGTGTTACCTTTTGGAAATCATTCTCTTATTTTACCCGGGGCTTGGGCCAGACTGCTTGGGCTGGCTAGGCACCCCCTACCCCCATCTCTAATTTTTCGTGACAGGTCTCGTCGGTGCCCAAAAACCAGATCTCCGGGGTCGCCCCCACGGGTCTCCTCCACCAGGGTTGTTCGCAGAGAGAAAACCTGAGGGCAGGTCCCCCAAAAGGAGACGAGCTAAGGCCCCAATAGCCTGTTTTGGCGATCCCAGATTTGCAAGTAAAAGGTCCCATGCTATCTCACGGTGAAAACCGTGGTTTGGACACGTGTTCTGCCCAAACTGTACCCATGAGCGGGGGAAACTTTTTGCAAAAGCATCAGACGAACCCCCAAGACACTGGATAGCGTATTTTCGTTCCTGGGAAAAAACTGCATATAAAGGCCCTTTAAGACACATAGCTTTTCCTTTGCTGGCCCCGAACCCCAAAATGCCTTGTTGACGAGTTCAGGGCTCCTGCTCCCAGACCAATCTGTTTGGCTTTTGGTCGACACCCCGAGAAGGATACACTAAAAAGGTATACAAAGCTCTCACCCCAAAGGGGCTTCATTCATTGCTAAATCATAAGACCGCCCCCAGGACACCAGGAGCCCATCACAATGTCAAGGTCTGAGACCTTAATATTGTCGGTTCTCCAACTGACTTTGGGTAGTCCTCATTATCCACCCCTCGGGTTTTTAAAAAATGTTGGTGCAAGGCACAAACCCAAAATTTAAAGGAAAAAAGTTTGAACCTTCAGACGGTTATAGGGTTTCTATTAGACCAAAAATCTCGTTAAAAAATCCCCTTTTCTCAGGTCTCCCATAGCATAGTCAAAGCCTTTTTGAGGTTGATGTAGGGTGCAAAACCCCCAACGGGTTCCCAAATTTCTGAACACTAGGAACAGTCTATTTGGACTTGCCCGGAGTGAAACCAGACTGCTCCACTCGGGGCTTTGTAGGTGGTTGCGATCTGTTTTTAGAGGTGGGATAACTTCATGGGTTTCTGGCAGATAGTCATGGGAGTTTTACAGTCCCACAAACCTCTCCCTTCCGAGAGGGGGACCACACCCCTCAAAAGATCAGAGGGGTGGGGAGAAATACCAGAGGGCATTTAAGTTGCTCAACCCAAACATAGGTTCTTTCCAGCCTTTAACAGTTCAGAGGGATATCATATGTCTGCGGTTTTCTACATTCAGTTTGGGAAAATCACCATCCTAACTCCATTAGGGTAGGGGTTCCTCGCTGAGGGGTGGGTCCAGATGGGTTTTGTAAACCACTTGCCCCAAAGCAACTTTTTGGGCTCACGGGTACACTGCTCAAAAACTCAGCCACATTCACGAACCCCAACATGATCTGAAATATTGCCCAGCCACTGACGAACTGCAGTCTTTGTGAGGGGGCTTGAGTTAGTTTTCTTAGGTTTGGTAGATAAAAAAGGGTATTTAAGAAAGGGCCTTTCAACCTCCTCAGCAAGATTCCCGATGAACTGTTCCTTGTACCTTTTCAGATGTTGAGCCCTAAACACCAAGGCGAAAGGTCCCGATTTCCCTTAAAAAAAGCCCTTCCTCCCCAAATTTTGATTTCCCTCGGGGATATCCAAAGACTCCTACCTCTTCAAGGTTCGCACTTGAAGAAAACCCACAAACAAGGGTCTGTGGGGTTTTTAAGTTCTGTGAATCAATCAGAGACGCCGTGGGGAACCCCTCCCTCCTCCCCCAGTCTGTCTAAGTGAAAACCCTCCAGATGGCCCCTGGAAGGATGGGAGGGCCCCTATGTTCCTAACCTGTCCGCAATTGTTTTTGGAGCACTGATGCCCAGGAGCCAGAAATCCTCATTCTATGGGCCCTTGCAAAAAATCCCCGAGGAGGCTGTTCCACGCTGGGATAATTTGCCGACCAGGAGGCCGGCATGAAGGCCTCTTTTACACTGAGTTTTCAAAAGCATAGGAGCATACCAGAATAAAAGATAAAAAACCAAAAGCATGCTTTTAGTATCAGGCCATAAAATGCAACCGAGGGGTTAAATCGGGTGGAGTGGCTATGGCTACCCCTGGAGGTGGTGACCATCGCTGCAGCCTGACCGGTGTACCCACCCCCTACTGATCGTGCCATTCCCGGCTGCCCCTCTGGAGGGCAGCCCCTAATCACAATCAATCCAAATTTCCCCCAAAGCAGAGGGAAACCCCTACCCGCCGCAAGGTGGGTGTTCCAAAGGGCCCACCAGATAGTTCGCCGAGGGTTTAAACCTCTGTAGGTGTGAAGCCCCCCGTCCACTTTAGGTTCCCGGCTTCCCCCACAACCTCTTTCCCTTTTTAAATGTTATGTCAATTTAAACTTTCATCAAAAAACCATTTTAACATTATGCACCATCAAACGACTGTGATGCTTAAATGGTCTTCGAATTTTACTTTATGATAAATTTTTAATTTAAAGATGTAATAAATGAAATTTTGGGCCTTTGGCCCAAAAAGTATGTTTGGATGCAATACACTACATTGGATATGCATATACATTAAAACCCAAAAAAAAAATTCCTCTGAATGTTTTAAATGGGGATAAGAGTTAGAAATATATGACAATCATTGTAATTTCTGAAATCAGAAATTGCATCGCAAAAACTAGGGGGAAGATTTTTATGAGTATATTCTAAATTATAATTAGGGGATTTTGGGCGGGGTGCTCCTAGCACCCTGCATCATTCCAATACTATGGGGGGCCTGCGGGGCGAACAACACCCCCAAATTTAAAAAAAGGAAAAGATGGGGGGAGGGGTTTTTGGGGGGAAAGCAGCCCACAGGGACGTTTACTAAACGGGCCGTAAGTCCGAAATTTCTTAAATCAGGGAACGGGCCCCGAATAAGTATTTTGGCGGAGGTAAAAACAAATCTTTTCAACTAGATCAAATATGCAGATCAAATTAAAATCAATGAATAAGTAAAGGGACCTTGGGTTTTCATTAATACTTACACAGGAGGAAATCCCTATAATTGGGTGAGTTTTAAAGGGCAGTAAAAGCATCAGCCCCAAATGCCTTTGCGCTGACTAAGGGCGCGTTCTGATGCCGGGTTAGTATAAAAATCTGCGGGAATTATTCGGAAGTATTAACAGACCAATGAAGCGAAAAAAATAAAATATGAAAAAAATTAACCAGAGAAACAAAAAACCTGGAGTAAATTTTAATAAAAAAATTTGTTCTCATATTTACGTAGCTTTTGAAACAGTTGGATACCTTAAGGTTTCCCCAGGGATCTTGGTGCTGCACTTGTGCCATTTCCTCCTAAGACTTTGATTTTGGGGGTGTCGATCACGATCCTCCTGAAGTCGCTCGAGCCTGGGTAGAAATTCCCTAAACCCTTTTGAAAAAAATAACTTTTACAATTGGGATATAAAAACAAAAAATTGTGCATCAATTTAGATTTTCCAACGTGAAAAAAAAGCTTTAAAATCACAAAAATACGATCCTCATCACAAATTTATACCCCCCTCGCTAAAAACAAAAAAAAAATATCTTACATGCTAAATAAAAGGGGAGGACAAATCTAAAGCTTTTTATGCCAATTTCTTTAACCGATGACTGTTTCAGCGCACTGATGCATCTTCCCCTTATTTATGGGAGGGTCTAGGAAAAGCTCTTTTGGGCCCCCGGAAGAAAGGTAAAAAAGAGTCAAAAGAAATGGCGCAAAAGACCTGTCGTAGGACAGATCACTAAATATATATATTGTTTATAAAATTGTATTATAATATATAATATATATATATATATTATATATATATATTTAAATTTAAATATTTTTATATATGTACATATAGACTTTGTATGTATTGAAATGATCCGGGATAAAAATTTAGGGTTTCCCGGTTTAAGGTTCCTTTTATTTTAAAAAAAAAAAATACATACATAAATCATCATAATAGCTCGGAATGTATGTCCCTTTATTCAGGGGGAATTACATTACACATTTTTGGGGTATTTGGAATAAAACAAAAAAATGTCTGAATATAACTTTATTCCATTTTCAAAAAGAAGCAACTTGGGAAACCTGACTTTGTATAAGTGGGGACAAGGCCCGAGTGGGGAGGGTAGTAATTTTCTTTTCAAAATTTCGTTACTGAATCTTCTTTTTGTGTGTGTTGTAAAAAATGACAAAAAAATAAATGCACAAATAATTTTTACGTCATATAAAAATGCCCACACATATTTTGTTAAAATAAAAATTTTAATATTACATATAACAAAGCATATTTTTGGGAATTTATATAAAATATATATATATATATAAAATATTATATATATTATATTAAATTTTAAAATAAAAGACAGGTAAAAATCCACACACATATATATATTTATTTCTAATACATTATTACAAAAATCTGTGTGGGATTCGCCAATGTACATGCCCGCATGCGCACACGAGCCAAAGCCAGATTTTCATATATTGGGCCCTAAGTAGATCGGTTGGGTGAATCTATTGTAGATACGGGAATGGCTGAAAACCCCCAACAATGATTACCAACCAACTACTCCTCTGGGGGAAAGGTCATGTGTCAGCTACCCCCTATAAAGACCCAGACAGCTAATGGTTGAAACAGAGAAAATAAGGAAAAAAAGGCTAAACGGGGGTCACAACGTTTTCGTGGATCTGTGCAGGAGAGCATTCAAATGCAGGGATGGTGATCGTTTCCTTGCTGCAAAACCCAACCCAAAAAAACCCAAAAATCTATAACAAAAGGGTTCAGATCAAACTACCAAGGTAGGAACATGGAACATTTGAATTTATATCAAAGTGGAAAACTGGACGGTTCCCACAATTGGACAAAATAAATTTTTCAGATTGCCCCTAAAAAAGTTGAAGAAGCAAGTTTGCCCGAAATTTGAACTCTGCGCATTGCTTTTTACCCAATGGTTGCAGCACAATAACCTTCTTTTGTAGATGATACAGTTCTCATGAAACATCTAAAAGACCTCCAAAACTTCTTGATGCTTTTGTGGACGCCAGTGAACCCCAGGCCCCCTGTCAACAGGAAACAAAATGTAGGGAAAATTTTCGATTCGGGAACCCAATTAAACAAGAAGCGAAATCCAGCGGGTCTCCTAATCATTATTTTAAAAGCCTTTTTCACTTCAGATGCCCCTTGCATGAAGGATATCGGGGCAGAACGGACTACAAAAGAGCATTTTCCCAAAATCCGGAAAACTTGAAACCCAAGCTCACAATGCAAAAAAAAATATATGGGTAAAACCCCCTAAGGTTGCGGGCCCAGGGACTTAAAAGATTGAAATCGGCGCAATATAGGGGGGGGAAGAAATGTGGTTCCCCCCGCAGGATTTGGCACCCCACACCGACTGGGCCAAAAGGAATCCCCGAAGAGCGAAAAACTTCTAAAAAGTCCGAGTACAAATCAAATTTCTGGGCATGCAATCTGTGAGGCACATTTGAAGACCCTTTGCCTAAGCGGTAAATAAAACAAGCAAATTTTAGAAAGGTCGAGAATAAAATTCCTCGACAATTTTAATATCAAATACTTCGATGCCCTGGAAAAGCTCAATAAAAGTGAAAAATGGGGCAAAATATCCGTTTAAACAACGCTCGGGGATGGCGCAAAAATGCATAGATGTGTATGTTTGTGGGTGTATTATTTATAATATAATTTATATTTTAATATTAATATAATATATATATAAAAATATATATATAATGTGAGAAGAATAATTTCCACACACCACAACACACACACACACAACATCCCACAACACCACCCACACACACACACAACAACACACACACCTATATCAAAATCAATATAAATATATATATCTAAATATATATATATATATATTATAATAATATATATAATAAATGTAAGCAAAACGGGTTGGGGGCACCCCCGTTTCCAATGTAAGCGAAACGGAGATGAAATTGGGTGGGGGCGTGAAAGGGGTTTTGCTTGTGGGTTTTTTTTTTGAAGACAGAATGGAAACCCCCAAGAGACCCCCCTGTCCCCCGAGTGGGGGACGAGGGGTGGAGTTTTCCCGTGGGCTTGGCCGCTGCTTGTGTCTCTCTCTCTGCTTACGGACGTGCCTTTTATTTCGGGGGTTCCCCTTCGAGGCGGATGTTTTTTCCTGTGCAAAAAAGAAAGCGGGTGCAACGCTCCCGCCCCAAGGGGAAGGGCAGCTACTTGAGGAGGTGTGAAATGTACATCCGTCTTGCTACGTATTGTTGACAAAATTAAAATACATATATATAATTTTATATATTATATATATATTTAATATATATTTATTATATATAAATATAATATGGGAAAAGGGTTTGATGAGTGGAGTATGTACATATGTATATAATTAATATAGGTTTTTATATACATACATATATATATATATATATTATAATATTAATATTTTTAAAAATAAAATAATAATATAATAATATTTTATAAATATTAAAGATAAATAAATGTATAATTTATTAATATATTTTAAAAATAATATAATTTTTACTATTGCAAAATATATAACATATAATATAATGGAATTTTTAAAAACAATGGGTTTATTATATATTTTTTCAATAAAAATTACAATTTAAAATAAAAAAAGAAATTTTAGAAAAAATAGAACAAAAAAAAACCAACAACAATTTTAACAAACAAAAAGCATCATTATAATAAAAAATTTAGATACAAAATATATATATATAATTTTAAAATAATTATTATAGTACATATATCAAATCTATTTTCTAATCAAAATAATAAAATATATATTATATAAAAATTAGATATAATTTTATATATATAATTAATTTTAAATTTTTAATTTTAAATATGCAAATACCAACACATAAACATACACATGTATTATACATATAAATACATACATGTTTTAGTATATAATCTATATAATATATTATATAATTAAATAATATAAGATAATAAAATAGTATTGTATATATTATATATAAATAATATAATTTACATACACACACACACACACACACACACCACACACCACCCCAACACACCACACAACAAAAAATTATATTTTATATAAAATAATATATATATATATATATACAACATTTTAAAAAAATACACATACATATAGATTTTTTTTTTCCGACACCCATATCCTTTGCAGGATATGGGGTTTTTCTAAATTACAATTAGGGGTTTATTTGGCAGTTCAACCCTTTCCTGATGGTCCCCTTTCCCAAAAGAACCGCGTTAACGCGTAACATTTGGGCCCAACGGCGGGGGTCTTCCCCCCGGACACCTGCGTTTGACTTTCAAGGGTATGTCGTTTTTTGCCGTGAACGGGCCCCAGCCTTTAAATCGGACGCGGGTTTTTTTCGACTGCCGCGGGGGAATTGAATTCGGCCCATGAGGGTGGAAAGTCCAGTGTTTAACCACTGGACCTCGCGCGCACACGCACACAAACACATACATTTTCTATTTATGTATGTATTTATTTATATTTTAAAATTATATATTATTATATATAAACACACTTCTTATATTAAATATGATTTTAAATTTAAAATAAAAATATGCAAATCACACACCCCCCAACCACCAAAATAAAAAAAATCAATAGATATTAAAATTAATATTAACATTTAAATTATATATAATATATATATATATATATATATATATATAATAAAACACAGTGGTGTGGGTGTGGTGTGTGTGTGTGTGTTTGTGGTGGTGGGGTGTGTGTGTGTTGGTGTGTGTGGTGGTGTGTGGGCATATACATATATGCATATTTATGTTATAGTATTTTTGTTAATACTAATTATAAAGTATAGGTGCAAAAAAACATACATGATTACATATATATATAAAATTATATTTTAAAAAAATTTATATATATAATATTTTAATTTAGTATAAAATATTGTCCGGGGTAAGAAAATAAATGCCCCGGGGCCCCTTTGAAAAAGGTAGCCCCCTATTAGCTCCTTATGCCGGGTTTAGGGGAAAGTGTCGGCAGCGGGGCAGGGATTCGGTGAAAACCCCTTTTCGTTCTACTATTACGGTTTTTCCCAAAAATATTCGGGCGTTTTGCAGTGTAACTGTTTCAAAGCAGCAGAGAATTTCCCAGTTTGTTGGGGACGGAGTTGAGAAGGAGCCCGGGGGATTCCCCTCAATTTTTTTTCTCCCGACAACCTCTACACCCAAAGATTAAATACAGAAATGATAATCATACCAATCGCCCGTCGCGGGGTTATCAAAGGGGGCGTTAGTCAGTGGGCAACCCGGTGACAATGTTAAACTGCACGGAAACAAAAAAAAAAAACATGTCTTAGAAACACATTAAAAAACGGAACGTGGAAGAAGGAAAAAGAAAGAATGGTAAATTGATACGTCCCGTAAAAAAGGAAGATACAACATTCAAAAACTAGGGAACGGTAAACCAATTGGAAAGTAAGGAATTTTAAAAAATAAAGAAAACAAAACGGAAATTTTAGTCACAGAGTTGCCCATGTTTCATGACAAAAATGAAATGCACTAATGGGGTAAGCCCCAAAAAGTTTCTTTTTAAAAGTCAGAATAAACCAAAAAAATCTAACATTGCATTAAAAGTCACAACAGCAAAATTTTGTTTAAAATTTTGCGGGAAAAAAGAATTAAAGTTAAAGAAGAAATTTCAGACGAACAAGGGTTTCGCCCAGAAAAAAACCAGAAACCAGATTCAAAACTGAAATTGAAAAAAAAAAAAACCCCTTTGAAAAAAAAAACCCAAAAGGAAGGGAAAATTTTTTAAAAGAAAAAAAAAAACCCTTAAAAAAAAAACCTGTTTGGGG
>NW_023643460.1:5000-7500 GCF_015228065.2 Penaeus monodon | reverse complement strand
CCGCTAGAAGACATGTCGAAGATGAAAAAAAACATGTAAATACACATTTGGGCCCCTTTTCTTATTTCTTTTCCCTTCTCCCATAAATGTGTTAAGCCGTTGTTTTTTTTGTTGGGTTTAAAGGTGCTAATGACAGCAAATGGCACGTTCTCACACTATTCCCTTCACCTCAGATCGCATTTCCATGTGATTGAGTATGTGATCATTAAGCATGAATATGTTCGTTAGTTAAGTAATTAATTAATTCTCTCGTTTTTAGAGATTTATGTTGTTTCAATTGCAACGAAATTTAACGCGTTCATGATTTTATCTTATCACGAATATCATTTCATTTATCTAAGCCCTCTCCCTTGTCCGTCTTGACCGTCCCTTTTCTTTCACTTGCAGTCACTTTGGAAGAGAATAGGTTGTTTCCCCGTCTTGACCTAACCTCACTTCTCTTTTCCCGGTCGGTGTACGTGGGAAGGGTCAAGTGACCGCTTGGTTCCCTGTAATTGGTTGTGTTTTTTGTCAACGCCTTGGGAATTAACCATAACATGTTATGGCTATCAGTGCTAGAACGGAGCTTGTAACGCAATTTCATTAAAAAATCATTATTTTGAATTAGTGCACAGGATTGCCCGATATTGCACCTTTGAGTCGGTGTGACCCGTAGTTACGTCTGTTAAATAATGTTGGACTAGGGTTTAAGCTAGAATCATTATTCGCTTATTAATCACACCTTTCTCACCCTCTTGAAGTTGCTTGCATGTTTTGGGTACACTCCAAGCGTTTGTGTGATTCGTGAAAATTTATATATCCTCAGGGAATTTGCGAGCGCCCATCACAGATACGCAGAAGAGAGCAGGTTATTTATTTTCCCTGGCTCGAGTCACTTCAGTCATATACGGCATTTGGGTTTAGGATCCCCCCGTTAATGAAGCCTGGCATGCCTAGCTAGACATGTAACTCAGCAGTTCAGATTTCTGACCCCGAGAAGATTTGCTTGTTAAATAGCTAGCGAATATTTTTTCATGTCATCATTCATTTATGCGTATATTCTGTCACATATCATTAAATGTTGAATTCATTGTGGTAGTTGAAATCATTTTAAATAGCTGGCATTGCTATTTTACTTCAGTTTTGTTATAGTGAACATTAATATTTGTGTTTGTGATTCATTCTCCATGTGAGGTCACTCTTCCTCCCTCTCATTCACGCTAGCTGTCACTCACACACGCATACACACACACATTCACCTCACTCATACACGCAGGACAAAAGACACTGACCCTTTTCATTAATAGGGTTGGTTGCTGTCTTAGTGCCGGCGTAAAGATTTATGGTGTATCTCTTTAGCCTCTAATTTTGTCTGTCGTGACGAGTGGTTCGTACATATGTACAAGTTACATCATTTCTTATCTGTGTGACGACTGTGTTTCAAGTAATCCTCGGGATTGCCGATGTTGTTTCCCTTATCTACTCTCATGTCTATCAGAGTCGGTTGGTAGTTCAAGCCAGTCCATGCGGATCGCTACTGACATCCCTCTTCTATTTTCTTCTTTATCTTTATGAAAATAAACACACACACAAAAAAATGAAAATTATTTAAAACCAACATTAAAACCCAAATTTTTATAAATCACCGGCTAGTGGTAGTTAACACCCCCTCTTCTCTGTTGCCTTTCTTTTCTCTTACTCTGGCCCTACGTGTATGATCTGGTTCCCTGACTATATTTGCAGTTGAACCAACACGGCACCGAAGGATGATCCTGCTACAGTTCCGGTCACCTAGGATGCCGTGGGAAGGACGTCATCGAAGATCGCCATAGGCCCGTGGACCAGATTTTCGTCAGAAACGGTGTTTTGCGGTGTCCGTGTGGTGTGGACGGGCGTTGCCTGTCGGACTCCCCGTAGATCCAGCGAACCAGCACTTGCCACAGGTACCAGTTGCCCCAGGATGCTGTGCAGATACCTGCAGATCCGGTCAACTCCAGGAGCTCGTAGCGCAGGTATCAGCCGCCCCGAGATGCCGCCCCTGCCCCGACGCTCGTAGATCCGGATGAAGATTACGAGGACGTGTGGACGCGAGAAGGACCTGTACGAAATCTGTGACGGCATGTGGACGAGGACGCCGCTGAGTTAGGCCTGGCCAGGACTACGAGGAGCTCTAGACGAATCCAAAGTCAAGCAGGACCTGTGCGAGACTTTCCGAGGACGTGTGGACTCGAGGACGGACAGATTACACCGAGGACCAGGAGGATGAGGACGACAGGGACGAGCAGCCACAAAGATGCACCAGGACAATGCACGCAAGAATGAGATGACCAGCCAGGTAGGTCACCCTTGAGGCAATCTAAGACGCCTCGAGGGCAAGGCATGAGTAGGTGGCCAAGCAATGTACAGTGGAGCAATCAGTGTAGCAGACGGGGCCGGTGACCTCACCTGGCTCCCCCATGCTTCCTCCAGCTGCTGCTATCGCTTCTTCCAGCTGGAACGGTCCTACTTATACCGAGGATGA
>NW_023643459.1:0-9217 GCF_015228065.2 Penaeus monodon | reverse complement strand
AATTTGTTTTTTGGCCCCAACGGGTTTAATTCTGTAATTTGGTTTATCAAAAGGGAGTTTTTAGTCGAGCTTTTAGAGGTGGTGTGGGTTGGACGCTCCCATCTTTTTTGAAGTTCTTATTTGAAAGTCGATAGTTAGTATAGGTTGGTGGTCAACTGTTTTGCAGTTCGGCCCACCAGGTGTGTTGTCCCCTTGGGGCATTTTTTTTTATGCAAACTTTTCCCATTTTTGGGTTCAGGGGGCCACAAATGTAGTCCAATTTTGGTTTTTGGCGGTGTTTCTTTTGTTCTGGTGAAAAAAAACCCACGTGTACAAGTGTCCTTGGGGTTGGTGTTTTGGGAACAATGTATTGGCTTATAAAACTAGATTATTTGTTACTACAAAAAATTCAATAAAAAATCTCTTACCTCTTTTTCATTTATAATCTCCAAAGGGCCGAATTTTCCACAAGGGGTGTCATTTTTTTTAGATTCATTTTTTTTCCTACTTTGGGCGTTTTTGAAGGGGTCTCCCATGATTTATTTTTTACATCTCTCTTTAGGGGGATTGTGTTCTAAAAGGTAATCTTGGAGGAGAGTTATAAAAAAATTTTTCCCATTTCTTCCATCACTTGCAATTATTGGTTGGTGGCGTAGCATTGGTATTAAATACTAATATTTATGGAGGGTTTTTTTGCTTTGTATTCTGGAAACTTTTTAAAAATGGCGATTCATTTTATTGGGCTGGAAACCCCAAGTAGTGGCATAAAATTGATTAGTTGCCCTTAAAAAAGCTGTTGGAAAACACTAAAATTCTCATTTTTCTATTAAATCAGCTTGTGATTCCCTGTTTTCCATAAATTTTCCATCGTTTAAACCCCACTCCCCCCCCCACCTTTGAGGGTTGCCCATAAAGCGAATGACGAGACCTTATTTAAATCCCAGGTTCCAAACGAGGGGGAAAAAAACTCCTACCCTTGGGGAACCGAGGGGTTTTTGGGGAGGGGGGGGGGGGGGGGTCCAACCCGGGGTTTGGTAAAAAGGGGGGCCGGGGGGGCCCTTTTTTTTACAGCCCATTATTGGGCGGGGAAACTGTTTTTTTTTTCGGGGCGGGGGGGAAACCTTTGGGGGGGCTTGAAGATTTCCCATACCCCCCGGGGGGCTTCATCTAAACAACCCCTGGGGTAACCCTTTTCCATTTTGGGAGGAAGTAGGAATTTCCAAGACTGGCCAGTAAATCGTCAATCGGGGGGGCCCAAACCTGGGGAAAATTTTGTTAAAGGTAACTTATTTTGAACGGGCCATTGTTCCCCCGTGGTTTTATTAGTTTAGGTAAATTTGAAAGATCCTAGGTAACAAGAACTTATACATTAACAGTTGAGGTGAAACCCTAAATGCGGTTTCAGAGGATTTCCTGGGACCAAGGTACCCTACCACTATGGGGAAATGTTTTTCAATCACCGGGCATTAGTAGTTCCAGGGCTTATTACTTTGTGTATTTTTTCGTAGTTTTCATGACTTCCCTGGGCTTTGTCCGGGAACGAGAAAGTTCAACAGAGAGATTCCTTTTGGCGCTTCTTGAAATATTTTAATTTAAGGTGGAAAGATTGAGCGCAACTTCTTAAAGGGACCCTCCGGTGTTTGTTGGGTTTTTTACTGTGGGCAAAGTAAATGGAAATTTTCTAAGTCACCATGCCCGTCAGAGTCCCCCCCATTCAGGCGACCTTGAGAACAGGGGGCTTTCACTTTTAACAAATTAATAGGACCTTCCATTTTGGTTTTAAAGTCCCATGTTTCCAACTAACGGCTGGACCCCAAAAGATTGGCATAGGAATGTGGTTTTTTTTATTCCCCGAACAGTCCAGGGACCAATCAATTTCAAACTAAAACTCGGGACTTCGGGTCCCTTGTTTATATCAGGTAGGTTCCCCCATTTTTCCGGAGGGGGGGAAACTTATGGGAACCGAACCTCGAACGACTTACAGTTGTGGGCCAGAATCCAAAACAAACTTGTGTGATGGAAATTCAGGGTGGGGGCTTGGGGACCCTTTGAAAGGTGAACCCAAGGGGATTATTGTAGTTTGGGAAAGCAGGAGAAATGTTTTTTTATTTGCGGCCCCCCCTTCAGCGTGGTTACCCAATTGGAACTCTAAGTAGCGGGGGTCTTTCATGTTACGCACCAAGTTAAATCCCTTTATTAAAAGTCTAAATCCATAATCCTCTTGGGCGTTTTCCATGTAATGGGTAATTGGTTCCTATGAAGCCCATTTTTAAATACACCTCTGGACCACATTAAATTTTTTAAAAGCTCAAATCTTAAATCAGAACACGAGCTAGTTTTAACCCAAAACCCCAAAATCATGGAATTGATACTAATTCAAAAACTCCCCCGGGAAAAAGATGATGGAGTTTGGAGGTTTGCCCACACCATAGTTATTATTATCCCCGGTTACCGCCAAAACTATGCAAATGCAGTGATGGGGGCCCCAGGCTTCGGAATTAATTTAAAGTAAAAAAAAAGTCTGTAAAAACTTAATTTTTGGTTAAAAAACAAAAAAAAACAAACCCCTTTGCAATTTCAGTAAAAAATTTTTTCAATCCGATTTTGCAATTCTGTATAAATTTCTTTACATTCATTGGATTATTTCTAAAACCCAAAAACCCCCAATCAAAAGCCGAAAAAACCCAACGGCCCGCCATTTCTTTATCCACCCCGGTTAATGGTGGTAAAACCCCGAGGTTTGCCCATTAATTTTGATAAACGAAACCAAAAAATTCTAAACCTTTTTTTTCATGTCAAAAATTTGTTTATGGAGGAATTCATCAAATATGTGTTTTAAAGCAAGTTTTTTTAGGGTATTCACACACTGGCAGAATAAACCTCAAAACATTTGAAATAAAAAACGGAAAAGAGAATTCCCAGGGGGTTTACAGGGGGGAAACACAAAAAAAAAAGGGCCAACATTATTTGTGGGGTTGGGAAAAACCATTTTAAAAGCTTATAACATTTATTTCTAATGGGGATAAAAAAAAAAAAAAAGCTTTTTTAATAATTTTGAACTATTAAGTTTTCAAAGGATTCAAAGAAAAAAACTTACCAGAGTTTTTTTAAAACCTTTTTTTGGTGAAAAAAAACTGCAAAAAAACCCGGGGGTGGGAATCTGGGGCTTTCCTGAAAAAGCTACTCTTACCCGTCCCCCTAGTTTCCCACCCCCCACCCCCCAACCTGTCAGGAAAAAAACCTGAAAAATTTTAAAAAATTTAATAGATAAAAACCTTCTTTTGTTTCCCAGTTACGGTGGTAAAGGGCCCTTTTCCCATCCAAGAAGGGTTTCAAAAAGTCTCTTGGAGGTTGTTTTTTTGTTGTGGGTTTGGGCATCAAGTGGGAAAGGGGGGGGGGGAACAAAGGGGTTTTAATTTTTGGGGACCCCAAACCCCCCACGTTGGAATCCGAGGGTTTTCCCCGGCATTGGGCCCCGGGGGACACAGGGCCGGGGCTCCGTTTCAATAGGGCCATAGCCCGGGGCGAGGGCTTAGTTTCGCCATACCCAGGGCTTATTCTTAATTTTCCACAAGCATTTTCGTAAAATTTTTGTGATTAAAATTTCATTTATATTGGCACGAGTTTTTCCATCGGAAGGGCCGGGCAGGGCGTTTTTAAAAAACCTAAAAATTTTTGTAATTTCGGAAAAAAAAAATTCATGAAAATTAAATTTTTCATGTAAAACCCGAAAAAAAATGGCCTAAAAAAAAAAATTCCCGGGGTCAAACAGTCTTTTTTTTAATAAAAAAAATCGGGGGGGTTTTATTTTCGGCCCCCCCTTTTTCCCCCGGAAAAGGGATTTGCTGTTAAAACCCCATTTACGTAAAATCAAGGGGAAAAGGCGGGGGACCCGGGGAAATAGTCCCCCGGGCCGTTTTTGATTTTTTTTTTTTATAGGGACCTTTTTTTTTTGGGGGGGGCTCCACCCCTCTCTCCCCATGGAATGGGCGGGGGTTAAAAATTTATATATTGTACCGAGGGCAATTTTTTAATTTCTCCTTTATATTTGGGAATAAAATCCAATAGTTATATTAAAAAAACCATTAAACTTTTTTATGATCAAATGGGACTGGAAAGCAAGGGGGGTTCCTTTTTTCCGAGGGGAACGCCCAAAAATAAAATTATATTAATGTTTTTCCCTTTTTACAGTTCCAGGGTTTTTTTTTGGGGCAGGGTGTATAGTATTTTTAACGCCAGGTTTTTCTTCTATTTTCTTAAGCCATGATATTGAAATGCCCCGAGAAATTCCTTTGCAGTCTCTTTCTTTCACTTTTCCTAAAATTTTTACACAGTGATTAAGGAAAAACCGTTTTCTCCCAGCGTTAGATTATTGAAAAAAAACATTGGTCCCACAAGTCCCTTCTCCACAATTATTTATTTAAAACAGTGAATTGATTTGGCAGAAAAATTTAATTCTTTTCCATTTTTTTAACGCCGATAGAAAACCGATGACTCCCTGTGGGCGTTTAAATTTTGTCTAAAGGAACCCAGATCCCCCCCACTCCCTTGTATAATATATAACCAACCACATTCCCATGGCCATTGTTTTGTTGTTAAGCCCGAGCCTTTGTTTGGGACGGGTCCCCCTCGTGCGGGTGGGTCGAGGTGAAAAAATCTTGTTTGTGCTTGTAAATCGATCCCCCGCCTGCTTTGTTTTCTCGAAATCTTGTTAATGGGCTCCTTTTAGGCATAGGTTTGGGGGGACTGGACCCACCCGAGGGCATTTGTGTGACTGGGATTTTTTTGGAAACGATCTTTTATTATCTTTATTGTTGTTTTACCATTTGTGGTTCGTCATGATTGGATTGCAATCATCCATTTGTTTTTCCCCATGTTTATCAATTTTTATGGAACCCCAATAAACCGGGGGACCATGGGAGGGGGGGGGAGGACAGAAACTGGTAATAGAACCCCCAGCGAAAGTCCCCCTTTTAGTGTGCGGAAACACAGATGTGTGAAAAAAGATTAACAGGGGGAATGAAAGGAAAGGGAACAAGAGGGACAAAAGAACACAGGGCGGGGACAAACCCAAAAATTAATTAAGCCCACAATTGTAAACTTTTCCTTTTTTTTTTAAACAAAACTGTCCCTCCCCCCACCCAATTAAACCTGAAAGTGTTTTGAGAAAGCCATTAAACCCCCATAAACCTTTCCTGGGGAATAAAGGTACAGAAAAAAAAACTATTTTTGTTGAAAAAAAGAAGTTGGTTTGGAAATATTGGGTCAGGGGGCCAAAACTATTTAAAAAAGAATATCACAGACCAAGAAAAATATGTTTTTTTAAACTGATGAAAACTTATAACCTTAATAAATTAAAATAATGTTTTTTTTTTAGTTGGGGACTTAAATTCCAAACGCACAGGGGTAATTCAAAAACTTCAAACTTGTAAAACCTTGTAACTATAGTTAATAATATGGGGCATGGACAGCTTTACCTACGTTGGCTTTTAAAAATCAAAAACTCATTGTCAAAACAAGTTCAATTATTAGATTAAAAGAAAATTACCCAAGGAAAAATGCTCCAAAACACATAAAAAAAAATAAGGAGGTAATAGTTTTACTGGTTTTTTCCATATATTCCCTTTACGTAAAAAATCATAAATTTAAGGATTTCCTTTTAGGAAAAAAAAACTCGGTTTGGGGCACCATTGGAAGGCGTTGCCAACATATTAGTGTGCTACCCTTTTTTAATATTTAAAATCCCGAAAAAATAACAGCCCAGGTTTTAAGGTGGATTGTGCAATTCGGATAATGATTTTTTGAAAGAGAAAAGTATATCCCTGGGATCAAGGGCGCATCGAAAAGTTTTGGATAACTTGTCAAAAAAACATATGATAAAATTAAGGTCCCCCCGGCCCCCAGTTTAAATGGATTGGGTAAGCACACAAATGCTACGGAGAAAGGCCCTTTCCTTTTTGGGGAAAAGGGGCAAGGGAATTCCGAAAGGGCTGGGGGGCGGGTTATGGTTCTTTTTATTGGCCCTTAACCATTTATGCTATGTTTCTTTCGAAGTTTCTCGGCCACCCGCGCCCAACTATGCCATTTTTCTTTTTTTTCGCTTGAATTCTATAAGGGAGATTTCAAGAGTTTTCGCCATGGAAGATTTAAGGTTTTGCATTACAGGTCGATTCCTCTCGGCGGAAATCAGTTTGGACTGTATTAGGGAAAATCTATTTTTGGGCTTCCAAAAAATTGGTCTGTGAAGTTTCTCCAAGCTTACTCCAAATATTCGGAATTGTGTGGCCAATATTCCCACATTAATTTTTATCCGCAGTATTCTTTTGTAGCAAGGCCCCTTGGGGCCTTCCCGAACCTGCGCCGCCACATCACCACATTATGTAGGTTGAAGGTCATGGTTCACGGTCCCTAAAGCCATGGTCCCTCACACATTCCCCGAGGAAACCCAACTGAGTCATGGAATAGTCGCCCAGTGGGAGGACTAAAATTTAACTTTACCACCCCACGGCCCATCCATTCTTCACCCGGGGGGAACTCCCGATTTGGTCCCTGATAACATTATCGGTCTACTTACTATTAATGGGGGAATCTGGAGAATTATTGGGACTGTTCCGACCCACCAAGCAAAGCAGCCAGCAAGTTTAGGGTCCCAACCTAGGCCTATCGCCACAATGGACCCCAGCTAGGGTGTCATGCCACATTCTGGACTCGGATGGACCAGTGGGGAGCCATATCTCGCGGGGACTAATGGGCAAAATTCCAGGCCGGGGTGACCGACAGTGGGGAACCATCTCCCCGTAATCCCCCGTCCTGGTTCTGGGGATTGTAGAGGGGGGGACTTATACTTTTTTAAATGTGATGGCTTCCTTTCGAAAAAAGCCCAGGGTACCTTGCTTTCCGCCTGTTGGGAGGGTGTTCAGCTGAGAGCCAAAAGAATTGTTGGGGAGGGCTTACTCAAGGGGGGGAAGATGTAAGTCGGCGCCCGGGAGGGCGCGCCCGCCTTTTGTTCTGGCGGCCAGGGTTCCTTCGTATTCGCATAAGTGGCGAAAGTGGTCAAAGGGTCCAGGTGATTGCCCCTTGCGTTTCCGTTTGGATGATACGGAATTACCTTTGTGCGCTACAAAAGCATACAAGGCGTCTCCATGAAAACAATGGGCGCATGCGCCAATTTTCTTATTTTTGAGTTATGAGCGTTTGAAGTCAGGTATAGATGGCAGAAAAACAGAACATTACTGAGTAAACATGTTGGGTTATACATCATCAGAACTCTCGGGGAAGAGGACAAATTTTATGCATCAGGAAAAAAAAAATGTATAACCGCTATCGTGTTTGTTTTCAGCATATAGTAATTTTTTTGCTCAATCTATTTTGAAATTCATTAGCGGGTCAATGAAGCTAATTTATTGTTTGTGAAATTCCTTTTTATTTCAAAAATCCGATAAATAATATTATTTACTATTATTATAAAAATTAAAATGGTTCTTGTCGGCCGAGTGTAAAACCAGTGGCCGAATTTCAGTCACGGGGGCTTGGCGGAGTTTGACTATGGGGATGGCGAGAAGTAGACAGAGGTAGCCGCTCGCCCACTGGCTGGGCCGACACTCGCCCTTCGCGTTCTGAAATCCCCAGGACCTCATCCGTGTTGTAATACAAGGGAGATTAAACCTAGAATTTTGAACCTGCAATGGGTCGGAAATCGCAAAAAACGCTCTCCCACCAACGGGTATTTTTCACTGCTTTCCCCCTAGCCGAAAAATATGCATAACTCATTTTGATAAGGGTTTGGCGCCATTCGCACCCCTGCCCTTTGCGAATGGGTTATTAAGCTCGAACGGAATGGTTTTCAATGGTTGAAAGCTCGAAATGGAAAACCATTAAAACCCCACACGATGTTACTGTGTTTTTAAAATTTAGTGTATCAGCGAGACTTCTGCTAGTGGGGAGCCAACCAGCTGCCTTAGAACGTCCCGCTACAACGCTATTTCACCTGCAGCATCCAGCCAGTACAGTGGAATCTTGCTACCCCACTCATAACATTGTTAGAATTAAAAATACAGTAGTAGTTGAAATACATTCCCTTTTTCGCTATTTCGTTTCCTTTAAAATGCCATCCAATGCAGGATTTAAGAATCAAGCGACTGGGCCTTGATAAATCCGTCGTTCCTTTACATCGTCCACATGTATTATTTACCACTGACGTTTTAATATCTTTTTTGCTGGATGTTAAGTGGTACAGGTACAGCACACATTTAAAAACGTTGAGCAGGGACCAATGCAACCCATGGCCCCTCCCCCCACATATGGTTTTAAAGTAAGCCAGCGATAAAAACTTCGAACCATTTCAACATTAAAACATAATTCGATAATGAACCACTATCCCTTGGCTAGCTGAGGTTAATGTGGGACCACAAGCAGCGCAAAAAACATTGATGAGAAATGTTATTATTTTTTCGGGTTTACACCAAATAAACCCGATGTCGAAGTATTGGAGGAAACATGTTGACAATGGTAGGCAGCTTATACATAGATTCGTCAAAAAAAAAAGTTTTCAGACAACTTGCATATCTTTCTTGTCTTAAACAAAGATAGTGGATGGACAGTTTGTTTCTTTCTAAAACTATATGTTTTTCTGCCAAGTTCTGCCCTTAAGACATAAATAACAAATGATTGATAAGTTATCCGCACAGAAAAAACATAATTTTTCTTTTCTTAGTCAGAAAGACTTCATATTTCAAAGACACCTTTCCATACTTTCCTGAAGTCCATATCAAGGATCAGTAACTTCATACTGTTTTATCTTGGCGACTGTATATCAAGGAATATATATTTTATGAAAAGCCATAATGAAAAAATGTTGTTCAGGGGAGAAAAAATACAATCTAAGTTTTAAATGCCTATTAGTAAGAAGAAAAAAAAAAGGCAATCTGAAATTTATACATAGCAATCTGCTATCTGCTCGACGTACATTTTGCTTGTCTAAGCCAACGTCAGACCCAGCTAACCCCCGAAACATGGATTAAAACACATGCACACCTGAAAAAGGGCATGTGCAATATGTAGAAAATAAGGGTTAAGTTAAGTTTTAAATAAGTTTATTTACCACCCTGGCTATCTGCTTCAGGGTGGGCTCGTTGGCAAACAATTCATTCTTAATGATTTACAGTTTTTTTAAAACATTATTATTCTGTGGGTTGAACATATTTGTTACATTGTCTGTAAAATTAGGTATAGCGAGTTT
>NW_023643458.1:0-9219 GCF_015228065.2 Penaeus monodon | reverse complement strand
ACTTTCAAACCCCTTAAACACGAAAAAACCCAAAAAAAAACCTAATTTTAAAGGAATCTTCAACCCCTCGTTTTAATAAAAAAAATAAGCCCTTTTTTTTTTTTTTTTTTTGAAATTAATGAATTTTTCCCCATGAACAAATAGAATATTATTTAAAATTTTCCCTTTTTGGGGTTTTTTTTTTTTTGAAAAATCTTTTAATTACAAAAAGTTTAAGGTAAAATTTTTTTTTTTTTTAAAAAAATTTTTTGATTTTTTTAATATTTTTTTTTTTTTTTTTAATTTTTTATTTTTATATTTATTATTTTATATTTTTATTTTATTATTTGTATTATTTATTTTTTTAAATATACTTTTTTTTTTTATTAGGGAATTCCTTTTTTTTCCCCTTCTTCCCTTTTTTTCCTTTTTTTTCCTTTTAAAAAAACCCAAAATTAATTTTTAAACTTAAATTAAAAAACTTCCTTTTTTTCCCCTAATGGGTTTTCGTTTCCCAGGTTAGATCGGAAAAAAATTTTTGCAAAACTTAAAATACCCCCTTTTTCCCAACAACCCTTTTAAAAAAAAAAAAAAAATAAAAAAAAAATTTGGGCCAAATTTAAAAAAAGGAGGGGTACAACATCAAAATTCCGCCCCCCGGGAAGCCCTTATAAAGCCTGCCGTTGGAAAAGGGGTTTATATTTTTTAAAAATCGTTCCGTTATTCCGAGTTTCTGTTCCCGGAAATTTTTAGTTTTTAAATGGTGTATTAAAAAAAACAACAAAAAAATTAATTTAAAATAAAAAATTTAAATAAAATAAAATAAAAAATTTTTTTTTTTTTTTTTTTTTTTTTTTTTTTTTTTTTTTTTTTTTTTCCCCCTTTTTTTTTTTTGGAGTTGTTTTTTTTTGAGAGCCGGGTTTTTTTTTTTTTATGCAATTTTTTTGGGGGGTTTTTAATTTTTTTTTTTAAAAATTTTAAAATTGTCTTAAAGTATTGAAAAGATTTAATATAATCCGGATTTTTAAACCCTTTTTGGAAAAAAAACCAAAAATTCTAGGCCCCAAAAATATTCTTTTTTAATTTTATTTTTTTTAAAAAACCCACTTTTTTCTCTTTTCCCCCCCCCCCCCCCCCCCCCTTTTTTTCATTTTTTTTTTTTTTTTTTTTTAACTTTTGGGGTTTTTTTAAAAAAATTTTATTTATTTTATTAATATTATTTTTATTTTTAAATATATTTTATTTTTTTTATAATAAAAAATATATATATTATATATTTATTATTTTTTTTATAATTATATTTTTTTTTTTTTTTTTTTTTTTTTTTTTTTTTTTTTGGGAATACGTATCAAATAAGGTAAATAAATTGTTCTGTTTTTTTTTTTCCCCCAAAGCAGGCCGTTGTAGAGTACAAATAACGGAAAATTGGTCGTCAATAAAGACCGTTATTCTTCGGGAAAGGGTTGATTTGGGGGTTTTTGGGGGTTGAGGCGAGTCTCTAAAAATTGGTTCGTAAAATTTTTGAGATAAAGGGGTTTTAAAATGGGTTTTGCTTTTTTGTTTTTTCTTTTTGGGTTTTGGGGTTTTTTTATATCTGTAAGTTATATGTGTATACATTTGGTTTCTTTTTATTTTATTATATATATTTTTTTTTGTACGCTCGGGGAATATATTAATTATACGGCCGCAAACCATACATACAAACGTGAACAACATACCCACCGCATGTACGCAAACACACACACACTAACAAAAAAAACAAACAAAAAAACCCACATCAATTTTTTGACTTTCCTCGTCTCCCTGAAACATCACAGTTAATCCCCTAAAAATCAAAAATCAATTCGTGAAAATTTATGCAAAAAAAAAAAAAAATTTTATGGTGATCGTGAACATTTATTGAAATTTTTTTTTCCCCCCATACAGGAAATTTTCAGCGGAAAAAACCCATTTTCAAAATTTTTAGAGGTTTTAAGAAAGTAATTGAAACTTTTGTTATTTTTTTTTTTTTTTTTTTTTGGGGGGGGGGGAGACAAACGCATTCCTTTTTTTTTTTTTTTTTCTTTCTTTTGTTTTAAAATTTTTTTTTTTATTTTCTTTTTTTTTTTCTTTTTTTCTTGTATTTCTTATTAAATTTTCGTTTCTTTTTTTTTTGGCTTTTTATTTTTATTTTATTTTTTTTAATTTTTTCTCTCTCCCCTCTCTTCTCTTTTCTCTCTCTCCCCTCTTTTCTTTCTCTCTCCTCTCTCTCTCTTTTCCCCTCTCTCTTCTCTCCTCTCTCTCTCTCTCTCTCTCTTTTTCTTTTCTCCCTTTTTCTCTCCCTTTAAATTGTTTTTTTTTCTGTATTTTGCTATTTTTTTTATTTCTTTATTTCTTTATTTTTTTTTTAAAGTATGGGAAAATTTAACCCCTACATATATATGAAAATTTTATTGTTTGTTTGTTTGTTTGTTGACAGGTCTTTCGTTTATTTTTGTTGTAGTTTTTAAATTTTGGGTTTTTTTTTTATTATTTTCAAAATTATTGAAGATTAAAAATAAATAATTTTATTTTAAAATTATAATTTTTTGGGAAATTAGAAAATTTAAATATCCCCAAATAAAACTTTTATTTTTGTTTTTTTTTTTTTTTTTAAATTTTTTTTTTTTGGGTTAATTTTAATAAATTTTTTTTTTAATATAAAATTTTATTTGATTTTTAATTTTTGTTTCCAAAAACACCCTTTAAAAAAATTAATTAAATTTATTAATAAAAACATAAAAATTATAACATTAATTTTAAATCTTATTGAATACAAAAAATTTTAATATATAAATAAAAAAAATTTTAAAAAATTTATTAATATAAAAATTAATTATTTTAAAATATCACAAATTTAACCCCAAAAATTCAGGTTTCATTTTCCCCTTTTTTAGCAAATATTTTAAAAAGGTTTTTACCCTTCCCTTTTTCCCCTTCCTTTCCCTTTCCCTTTCCCCTTCCCCTTTTTTTTTCCCCTTTCCCCTTCCCTTTTCCCAACTGCCCCTTTCCCCCTTCCCATTTCCCCTTCCCTTTCCCCCCCTTTTTTCCCCTTTTCCCTTTCCCCTTCCCTTTTTTCCCCTTCCCCCTTTCCCCTTACATTTACCCCCGATTTCCCCCCATTAATTTAAGCCATTTACCTCCGATTTCACCCGCCCGTTTCCCTAAAATCCCCCCAGCCATTTTTTTTTTTTTTTTTTTCCCTTTCCCCTTTAAATGCCAGTTTAAGTTTTAAAACCCATTAACCCATTCCCTTTTAATTTTTACGTTTCGCCCGAGTTTTAAGCCCATTTAATTTTTCCCCCCTCCCCCACTTTTTACCCTTTTGTTTTCCCCCCCTTCCCCGTTTAAATATTTTTTCCCCCCTGTATTTAAATTTTTTAAAAAAATTTTTTTTTTTTAAAAAATTTAATTTTTTTTCCCCCCGTCCAGTTTAATTCCCATTTCACCCATACCCAAATTTTTCCCCCCAAGTTTACCTTCCCCAAATTTCCCCTTAATTTCAAAAAATTTTTTCCCCCCTTTTTTCCCCCTTTACCGACCCCCTTTTTTTCCCAAAAAAGGCCCCAATATTTAAAAAAAGTAACCCGGGATTTTTCCCCCAAAATTTTTCCCTAAAAGGGGGGGGTTTTTAAAGACGGCCTGTGGGGAAAAAAAAAGTAAATTTTTTCCTTTTTTTTAAAAATTTTTTTATTTTTTACCTTTTTTCCCCTTTTTTTCTTTTTTTTTTTTAGAAGGATGAAGGAAAGGGTGGTGTCTATTTTTTTTCCCCTTCTTTCGAATGGGAAAGAATGAGTGAAATATTTTTTTTTTTTTTTTTTTTTTTGGAAGAAATATTTTTTTTTTTTTTTGTTTTTTTTTTTTTTTTTTTTGTGTGTTTTGTTTTTTTTTTTTTTTATATATATTTTTTTTTTTTTTTTTTTTTTTTTTTTTTTTTAAATATTATAAAAAAATAAATAAATTTTTTTTTTTTTAAAAAATTTTTTAATTAACAAATTTTAAAAAAATTTAAAATTTTTTAAAAATTATTTTTTTTATTTAAAATGTTTTTTTGGTGTTTGGTTTTGTGGTTTTGTTTGTTTGTTTGGGTTGTTTTTTTTTTGGGGGGGTTTTTTTGTTTGGTGGTTTTTTTTTTTTTTTTTTTTGGGTACTATTAAATAAAAATAATAATAATTTAATTTAAATTAAAAAGGGATTAAACCAAAAAAAAAAAACCATTTAAAAAATTTTTTTTTTTTAAATTATTATAAAAAACAATTTCCCCTATGTTAAATGGACCTTACCCCCTTTCGCCAAAAAATTTTTTTAAAAAAAATTTTTTTTTTAAAAGTTTTAGAAAAAACCCAAAAAAAAAAAAAAAAAAACCCAAAACCCCCCCCCCCCCCAAAAAAAAAAAAAAAATCTTTTTTTTCTTATTTTTATTAAACCGGTTTTTTTTGGGTTTATTTATTTTTATTTTATTTTTTTTTTTTTTTTTTGGTTTTTTTTTTTTTGTTTTTTTTTTTTTTTTTAAATTTTTTTTTTTTTTTTTTTTTTCCCCTTTTCCCTTATATTCCCGGATTCAATTTAAAAAAAACCCAATTTTTCAAAAAAACCCAAACCGACAAGGAAAAATGGGGTACAAAAAAGGGTTTAAAAAAAATTTTTTTTTTTTTATTTTTTTTTTTTTATTAAATAATATTTTTATTTTTTTTTTTATATAATTTACTTAAATTTTTCAAATTTTTTAAAATTTTCCCTTTTGTTTTTTTTAAATTTTTTTTTATTTGTTTTTAATTTAAAAAAATTATTTTTTTATACATTTGGGTTTTTTAAAAGTTTTAAATTTTTCCCCAAGGGGGGAAAAAATTTCAGCTTTTTAATAATTATGTTTCAACAAAAATCAAAAACCAGATTTTTTTGTTTTCAGTTCGTTGTTATTAGATAAAATTTCGGGTTCGTTTTGCGCCTTTTATCCTTTAAAAAAAATGGCCGCCACCCCCTTGCCCAATCTAATTTTAAAAAAATCCCCGTTTGGGCCCAGAAAAACCCCCCGAAAATTTTCCCCCCATATCATACTTTAAACCCACACCGGGAAACCAAAATTCCCTTTTTTCCTGTACCCGCGAATACCCTTTCTCGGAGGGGGGGAAAACATGTCTGTCAAATGGCGGCTGCGGGGGGGGTTTTTCTTCCGTTTTTATTTGACCCCTTTCTCTCTTGGGGGCTAATATGGCCCGTGGTGCCCCGCTCCGTACCTCTTTTCATTTCCCCGACGGGCCCTTTCTTTCCTTTAATGGGACACCGCTTCTGCTCCTCTTCGAGTTCTCTGGTTTTGTTGCTGTTTTTCTTGTTTTGAAAAAGCATATATTTTAAAATTATTATATAAAATATATATATATTTATATATATATATATATATATTTATATTAATAAATTTTTATATAAATTTTAAAATAAAAAAAAATTATAAATTTTATAATATTTATTTTTATATAATAATATATATTTATAATAAATAACTAATTTTATAAAAGTATATATATATAAATTTTTTTTATTTTTATCTACTAAAAAAAATTATATAAAAATTATTATTAGTATTATTTTCTATTATATATTAATATATTTAATCCAAAAAATTATATTATTAAAATTAAAATAATATATAATTATATTATATATTTAATGCAAACAATATATATATATATATATTATATATATATATTTTTATATTATTTATATTATAAAATTTTTTCTTTCGGTTTCTTACACTAAAATATATATTATAATATTTTATATATTTTTTATATATATATATATTGTTTTATTTTGTATAATATATATTATAAAATATATATATATTTTATATAAAATATAAAATATATTTAAAAAATTGTATATTATAAAATAAAATTTTTTAAAATCATATATATATATTATAATATAATGAAAATATTATATATAATTTATATATATATATATAAATAATATATCTATAAAAATATATAGTTAAAATATATTTTATATATATATTTTATAAAATATTATATAAAAATATATAAAACATAATATATATATATATATATAATATATATATAATATATTAATTAATATATATTTTTATATACCCCTTTAGACTTGAACCTTATAAAAATACAATGGGAAATGAATGAATACTAAAAAAAAAGATAAAATGATGCTAAAACAAAAAGGAAAGGGGTATATTACGGATGATGATGATAAAAATAGCGCCCAATAATGACAGGGATGGGCAAGGGAAAATAATGGGAAATTTAACTTTTTTTACGTAAAAGCTTTTGTATGATAAGTAAATTTTTTAATCTATCATTTTTTGGGTATATCTGTTTCAATCTATTTAAATTACTGTACACTTTTTTTCTACATATCTTTTATTTATTTCGGCTGAAACCTTTCTATTTTAAAACGTTTTTAAATTTAAATTTTATATAGTTGCATTCGGGATATGAAATTGTATGTATAAGTTTTACGCGTGTAAAATATTTTCCCTCTATGCATTACGTGCATTTTCATTTTATTATACATATAGGGCAATATATATATAATAAAAATTTTAATATATATAATATAAAAATATATATATATATATATGTATTAGATACATCCCAAGTACGTATTATATACAGCATGTTTTGTTGTAAAAATTTAAATGTGTGGTATTAATATTATTTTATATATATATTTATATAATAGATTTATTATATATATTAAATTTTAATATAAAAAATGCATTTATGGATTTTGTGTGTTTTAATAAAATATATATATATATATATATATTTTAATATTTTAAATTATATAATATAAAATCCATGTTGGAGGGGGTGTAAAAACCCCACACACACACACACACCACACACAAAAACCACACACACAAAACACACCACACACACTTTACAAATCCACATACCATACCCCCTACACATACACATACACTACACATACACACCCCAACACACACACACACACACACACATACACCTCGTAGGGGTTGGGGCCGTACGTATATGGGGGTCCAGACGCTTTTAATTTCCTTTTCACGCCCAGGTAAGCCCCCAACCCGGGCCCAGTTACGCCAAAAAAAAAACGAAAAATTTTTGGAAAGCGATTGGGAAAAAAAAATTATAAAATTCGGGCAAAGGAAAGAAATTACTTCCGACTCATTTTGAGGAAATTTAAAAAGATTGTTTTAAGGTGAGTTTTTTTTAAATTTTTCTGATTAAATTTTTGTTCTTTAATTTTTTTTTATTAATTATACCCAGTTTATTTTATTTTTATTAGTAGGGAGTTTGTTAAACATTTTATTATCATCATTTTATTTCCCTTTTTATTATATCATCACACCATCACCAAACACCAAACACCACCATCACCATCACCACCACCCAAAACCCCCATCCCCCATCCCATCACCATCACCAAACACCACACATCACCATTTAAACCTCCCATTTACCTTCACCCTCACCCTCCCCTCACCCTCACCATCACCCACCATCATCTCTCATCATCATCATCACATCATCTCTCATATGTTTATCGTTAAAAAATTTTTTAAGTATTGGGGGCTTGATAAATGATATGGGGAAGTGGATTTTTTTTCATGGATTTTAAATGAAACATGCAAACATTTTGAAAAAAATGGTTGTAATGTCACAAAAAAACCAATTTTGAGCTAACAAAAAGTTAGAGTACGATGGGGGCAGCCCGAGAAGTAGAAGTAGTAGTATTTTTTTGGGGTAGTAGAAGTAAAAGTAAAGTGTAGAAGTAACAGTTTAATTTGTAGTATTTTGTAGTATAGTAAAAAGTAGTAAAAGTAGTTAGTAAAGGGAATAGTATTTGTTAAAAGTAGTAATAGTTTTAAAAATGTAGTAAGTATTAGTAGTTTAGTTAGTAGTATAATAGTAGTAAAAGTAGTAGTAGCAGTAATTGTAATAGTATTTGTAAAAGTAGTATAAATAGTAAAAGTAGTAGGAATAGTAAAAGTGTAGGGTTTAAAGTAAAAATAGTAGTTTGTGTATAAAATAGTTGTAAAAATAGTAATGGTATTCCCGTAGAAAATATAATAGGTTTTAGTAAAAAATAGTATTTGGGAGTGTTTAAAAGTAGCAGAGTAATAGTAGTAAGGCCCCCGGTGGCCCAATGGTTAGAGCGTCCGGGGTCAAGACTGTCACGACGGCCAAACTTAATTCGAGGGTTCGAGTCACCCACCGCCGCGTTTTTCCCCTTTGGCCCAAAGGGAAATTTACCTCGATTTCCTACCCAGCCACTGGGTGGGGCCCCGCCCCAAACCCAAGTAAATGCTGGTCCCAACCCGGAAAATAGAAAAGGGAAAATTACCTAAAAAGGTACCAAAGGGAATTCCCCCGTGGAAAGGAAATGGGGGCCCACCACGTACTCCTCCAAAGCCTCAAAACATGGAAAATACAATTAAGTATCGCTGTGACCACGGCGGGTCAGACAGAACCTACCGTTTTTTAAAAAGAAGTAATAGTAGTAGTAGTAGTACTAGGAGTAGTGTAGTAATATTTGTAGTAGAGTAGTATAACCAGAAGCCATAGTATACATTTGAGGTATAAAGCAGTAACAGCATTGGTTTGTATGAGGTAGTTAGTAGTAAAAGTAATAGTGCTTTGTAAAATTTTGGGTGGGTTTTAGAAATAAGGGCAGTGCAGAAAAAATATAACAAGTGAATTCTAATACTACTATTTAAAAATAGAAAAATTTTGTACCCGTATTAGTAAAACCAAAAAATTAGAATTAGATAAGAGTAAATTTGCCTTTTTCCTTTTTAGTTTTTCTTCCCCAACATTAATTTAAAAAATTCCAGAAAATACCCCCAACATGTAAAGATTTTTTAACCATGTTATTTACCATGTTATTAAAAAAAAATAAATATTTCCCTTTACTATGAATGCCAAAGATAAGGGAAAACAATTTTAGTTTTTCCCCCTTTCCCTTTTTGAATTTTTTTTTTTTTTATTTATTTTTTAATTAATTTTTCATTTCTCATTATCTCACCAGCAGAAAACCCCCAAAGTATAAAACAAGGGCATCTTTTTTTAGGGGAAAAAATATTCCCGGGGGGTTTTTCGCCCCCCAGGCCAAAAAATTCTCCCCGGTAAACATTTTGAGTGGGTCTGTGCAGGGACGCTGAACCCTCACTTTTAAACATTGATATTAACATCAAGGTTATTTGGG